>NC_047491.1:300000-565208 GCF_002079055.1 Saccharomyces paradoxus
GCGTTCCAATCACTCTACCAAATGGTCATACCTATGAACAACCAACAGGTTTATTCATCAACGGTGAATTTGTTGCTTCTAAGCAAAGGAAGACGTTTGATGTGATCAACCCATCTAACGAAGAAAAGATAACAACTGTTTATAAGGCTATGGAAGACGACGTTGATACAGCCGTTGCAGCAGCTAAAAAAGCTTTTGACACGAAGTGGTCTATTGTAGAGCCAGAGGTTCGTGCTAAAGCGTTATTCAACTTAGCTGACCTGGTTGAAAAAAATCAAGAAACATTGGCTGCCATTGAATCTATGGATAACGGTAAATCATTGTTTTGTGCACGCGGTGACGTCGCTTTAGTGTCCAAATATTTGCGTTCCTGCGGTGGTTGGGCAGATAAAATCTACGGTAACGTTATTGATACGGGTAGAGACCATTTCACCTACTCGATTAAAGAACCATTAGGTGTTTGTGGCCAAATAATTCCTTGGAACTTCCCTTTGTTGATGTGGTCGTGGAAAATTGGGCCTGCTTTGGCTACAGGTAATACTGTCGTATTGAAACCCGCTGAAACAACTCCATTATCTGCCCTTTTCGCTTCCCAGTTATGCCAGGAAGCAGGCATACCCGCTGGTGTAGTCAATATTCTTCCGGGCTCCGGTAGAGTTGTTGGAGAAAGATTGAGTGTACATCCAGACGTGAAGAAGATTGCTTTTACCGGCTCTACTGCCACCGGCCGCCATATTATGAAGGTTGCCGCCGATACCGTTAAAAAAGTCACACTGGAGCTGGGAGGTAAATCGCCAAATATTGTGTTTGCTGACGCCGATTTAGATAAGGCCGTTCAAAACATTGCCTTTGGTATTTTTTACAACTCTGGTGAAGTTTGCTGTGCTGGTTCCAGAATATACATCCAAGATACAGTATATGAGGAAGTGTTACAAAAATTAAAAGAATACACCGAGTCACTAAAGGTTGGTGACCCATTTAATGAGGAAGTTTTCCAAGGTGCTCAAACATCTGACAAACAGCTGCATAAAATTTTGAAGTACGTCGATGTAGCAAAGTCAGAGGGGGCTCGTCTTGTGACTGGAGGTGTCAGGCATGGCAGTAAAGGTTACTTCGTCAAGCCAACAGTGTTTGCTGACGTCAAAGAAGATATGAGAATTGTTAAGGAGGAAGTGTTTGGTCCTATCGTAACTGTTTCCAAGTTTTCTACCGCTGATGAAGTAATTGCTATGGCAAACAATTCTGAATATGGGTTAGCCGCCGGTATCCACACTAATGATATTAACAAGGCCGTTGATGTGTCCAAAAGAGTGAAAGCTGGTACCGTTTGGATTAATACGTATAACAACTTTCACCAAAATGTTCCTTTCGGTGGTTTTGGCCAGTCAGGTATTGGACGTGAAATGGGTGAGGCTGCCTTAAGTAATTACACTCAAACAAAATCTGTCAGAATTGCCATTGACAAGCCAATTCGTTGAAGTAACTCAGGCCCGCATTGACTGCTCATTGAAGGCATGTATGATAAACATTATAGAATAATGAAGAATGCCTCGTGACATACAAAGAAAACCAAGCAAGGATATATTTTTAAAAAAGAAAACAGAAAAAAATAACGTGATAAACATTAATGAACAATGTATTTACATTCTTAAGCATAGGTGAGAAACTACCTTCTTTACAATTTTTTTTTTTTTTTTTTGTTGATAATGTATATTAGAGAACACATAGTAATCAAATTCGTTTCATTTATCAAACTGCTTACTAGTTGCTGTCTTGTTCGTCAAACTTTCAACTATATAGATATATGCAACTGTCCAAGAGATTAATAATACAAAAGACACCGTATGAGTGCGGCAATATTATCCGACACCTTACTGTAAACCCATACATGTGTAGGACCCATACATTCACAACTTTATCCGCTTGTTCCCTCTCTTCTGCTTTCATGAAGAATATTTGCGCGATGCCGCGGGCTACAATCGGTACTCTATCTTTCCCTGAAGCGTCTAGTGGGCAGGTGCAAACTCCCCGCTGACGGAATACTCCAGAAGGACTGCTTCCTTTGGAAGGAAAGCTTCACCCAATCTTCCACCCAGCGCTTTAACTTTGCCTCAGCGGAGAAGAATTGGATAACTATAGTGGATTTCAAGAGCTAAGGAAAGGTTAGATATTAGTTCAGAACAAAGATTTCAAGAAACCAACATAGATTAAGCAGAAATGGTATGTTAAAAAGTGCTAAAATGCAAGATGGCGTTCCATATTCCACGTAAAAGTTGCCATGAATTAGAAGTATAAAAGACGATGGAATTATCATCACTAGAAAAGAATGGCAAATGAAGAAATGTTAACCAAAAGAGGTGTAACAACAACTTTTGACTAGGACATAAGGTCAATATAGTTCAGTGGCAATCTTATTGTTCTGGAAAGAAATATGAAAGTCACATCACAACAGGTCAACTTTACAATTCAAATATAAAACAGACAAATAGGCCAACTACAATATTTCCCGTTATAAGAGTTTAAACAGTGCTCCGCGAAAGAAACGAAGTTTGACAAAACATTACGTTGAAGGCACCTTTTTTGAAGCGTATTATTTGTATCATGAGAACTGGAAAGAATTATCAAGGACGCCATTTTCCAAGATTTCCTCACCGTGGAACGTATTTTACTAACAATTTTCTAAAATGGTGCTTTACCTAAATTGTTTCCCTTAGTCTGACGCTGTCACTATCCGTACTAGAAAGGTTATCTCCAACCCATTGTTGGCCAGAAAGCAATTCGTTGTCGACGTCTTGCACCCAAACAGAGCTAATGTCTCCAAGGATGAATTGCGTGAAAAGTTAGCTGAAGTCTACAAGGCTGAAAAGGACGCTGTCTCCGTTTTCGGTTTCAGAACCCAATTCGGTGGTGGTAAGTCTGTTGGTTTCGGTTTGATCTACAACTCTGTTGCTGAAGCTAAGAAGTTCGAACCAACCTACAGATTAGTCAGATACGGTTTGGCTGAAAAGGTTGAAAAGGCTTCCAGACAACAAAGAAAGCAAAAGAAGAACAGAGACAAGAAGATCTTCGGTACTGGTAAGAGATTGGCTAAGAAGGTTGCTCGTCGTAACGCCGATTAAGCAAACTAACTTCAAAACGTCAAAATATTTTTACGGATTGTTTAGTTTTCTATATATAAATATGTGTATCTTTTTCCAATAAAAAAATATAATCAATAATTTTAAGAGATCCAAGGATTCATTTCGTAATAAGGAAGTCTCCCAAGTGTAGAGAATGTATTTAATCAAGTGCCTCGGATAATTTCATTAAAAGGCTAAAGGTATTTACGCAGTCATCTTCCCCGCGCACAATGTATTATATTATTTGTAATATCAACACTTACCTTAGAAGGTTTATAATGTTTTGAACTTTGTCTTTCGAACCGATTATATAGCCTTTTCATTCATCATAGTCACGTGATCAGGTTTAAGTACGCACATACAAAAAATTAGCCGGACTGAAGCGCTTCCCAATTAGTTAGTGGTTTATATACGTAAGTCCATTAATAGGAAGAAACTCACACAAAAAGGTTCTCGGAAGAGGAAGGTATTCGATATAGAAGAGATATGGTGTTGTTTGGATTGGGTAGATTATTTTACGTCATTTTATTACTGATCAATGCTGTTGCAGTGCTGAGCGAAGAAAGGTTCTTAAGAAGAAGTATGTAAACAGGAGAGACAACCATAAACAAATTATTTTAAAGTGACAATTAATACTAACTTTATTGAATATGCTAATGCAATTTTTCATCGATTTGTGCAGTTGGCCTAGGGAGGTCAAATGATGAGGCGCCTGTTTTTGGTCAGGATCAAAATACCACGAAGTCCAAAGTTGTTCAACTAATTGGCGCCGTACAGACGTTACTGAGGAGTATGTTAATTTAATGAAGAAATTATGAAAGTTATATATTATCAACATTTCCGTTCTTTTTCACTTTCCGTTAAAAATTTTACTAACGTTTCATTTATAATATTGTAGTACCATTAATTGGAATAAATATACTGGTGATTGTTTACGAATTACTATTGGGATGAACTAAGCGTACAGAACAGATATTACATATCACTATATACAAGAAACTAGCTGTAATAGTTTTTTCTTTTTCATCTTTTCGGTTTTAACTCTATTATAAAAGAAAGATATGAATGAGTACTCAGCAGTATAGTATATTGAAAATTAAAGAGATAATGCATAATTTGAGAAAAAGTACTGTGTTATGTAGCTAGTTACTGCCAAATATGTATCAGCGAATATCACGTGTAAAGGATTCCTTGAAAACATAAAATAGGGATCAAATACGGTCATATTAGTTTATTTATTGTGGCAGTTCTTTCAATTTATCATCCACAAACGTCTCCAAGATCTCTAATTTTTCGATTTGCTTGATCAATGCACTCAATGATATATTGTCCTTGTTACTTCCATCACCAATCTTTGTCTCTGTTATGTCATCAAGACGTAATCGGAAATAAAATAACAAGCAGTCATAAATGAAAATAAACTGGTTAATATTCTGGACCATGGATATTCGCTGCTTTCTAAAAATGTTAATTGTCCATGAAATTGGATCGAATAACTTTGCTGGATATTTTAATTTAACGAATTCCTTCTGCAACATTTCAAACATTTCGAAGTTTGATAGAATGGAATCTATTGTACATAAAGTACCGGTTCTTCCACAACCTGCGGAACAATGAACTAAAATAGTGGGAAGTTGGTCGTTGTGATAGTAATTTCTGGAAAATAGCGTATCTATTATATGATTCTTTACGTTGATTGCTTGTAAGATTGAGGTAGGATTTAGTAAAGTGCCCAGATCAGGCCAATTTTTCACCTGAATCTGCAACAGTTCATAAGGTTTCTCTTGATCGTGATAAATTAACTGGATCTTTCTTATGAGTATTGCGTCATCATCTTCTCCTTCTCCTTCATCATTACTATTATCCTTATTAATGTTATAATTATTATTATTATTATTATTATTGTTTCCGTGAACGTTAACTGAAAATAAATTATTATTTTGTGTTTCGGTAACTTTTTTCCTCGGAGAACCAGTGTCAGGCATTTTTAATATTATTTTTTCTAATAATTTAACGTGAATGCCATTATAATTACCATCTTGCCAATAACGGTAACATTTTTCGATACCATTTTCAAAATCGTTTGTCAATGAGAGAACCAACGGAACACCATTATTTAATATGCAGGTATAAAAATCATGTACAGTGGAGGGCATGGGAGCTTGTGTGGCTATATAGCGCACTCTTCTTGTTGTGGTTGTAGTTGTTTGAAACGATGAATTTTGCTCAACAGAAAATCGTGGCAGAGACAAATAGTTTGCGTTGATATAATTGTCAAGGATACCACCATCAGAAGTAGTATGTGAATGCTTAATGCCTTTTGATGATTGCGAACCTTTTTTGAGGATCACTCTTGAATGCTCGTAGGGAAAAATGTCCTTGTACCTATTTTTGGCCCCTAATTCAACACCCGATGATATTATAACGTCATCCGACTCCGAATCGGAATCTGATTCAAGACTGAGCATCGATTTATACTTACTGTACTGAGTAAATATCGGCTGAGAGTGCGACCTCTTTTGTATTTTGTTCACGTCAGGAAATTTCGGGGGCATGATGGTTGAAGAGGAAGTTGAACTCAATTGCTCAGGATATGACGACTGCTTGTCAAGTATAAATGAGTTTTCCTTTTTTTTGAAAGAAACAGAATGGTTCAAGCGTCTTTTCTCTAAGAAATCTAATTTTTGAAACTGAGAAACCAATTCGACCTTGGGAATTGTCATCAGATGTTGGAACCATTCAGGTATAACGGAGTCAATGTCCTCTTTCTCGTAGGTTCTGCTCAGGTTCTCGTATTTAATCTGAAAGCCTAATTTGTCTTTATTAGTGTCCTTTTCAAAAGAATTTTGGTTCTTTGGAAATTGGAAGTTTTGTAAAGTTTTTTTGGCAGAATCGTTATTGTACCATCTTTCATGTTCTTCTTTGATGTTGACTGCACTCAGATATGTCTCTAGATCCATTATTTCTTCATTCTGCGAGAATTTGAATATTTGATTTATGTTTGTTTGTGGTGCAGGCAACTGGAACTTAAATAAGGCAGATATGGGGGAAGACGAAGACATGGGGGAGTCTGATAGGATATTACGTGGAGAGGGAGAATTGGAAAAGTTTGAATGTTCTGATCTACTATCATCAGGAACTTTCAATTTGAGGTTCATTTGCGGGGATGATAGTGGTGTTGTCGCCGTCATATGCGGCCCTATGTTGTGTAGATTATTGATAAGGTTTGTCTTGGGGCTTTTAGGTTCAGCTGAGCTAAGGCAATTCGAGTTAAACGTATTAGTCTTTATGTGATCTGGAAATAAAATTTTGAATTGAGGGAAACCACACATCAATATAGAAACAGTTTTTTTAGCCTTAGTGTCAAACTCCATTAGCTTGGAAGCTATTCCGAAGCAAGGTAAAGAAACAGAACTTTCCGTTTGATTTCCTGTACTATCATAAATGATAATTCGAAGGTTATCGATGGCCAGTTTACGTCTCAACAGGGCTTGCTCGCTGGGAGTCAAGTTGTCTAAGAGTTTGGAAAAAGTGAAATTTTTCCTCCTGAGTAACGTGGAAGGCAAACAAACATGAATGGAGTTCGTAACAATGGATTTGGCGTGTTCAGTAAACGGCCTGACGTCTAGTAAGAGCACCTTTTCATTTGGTAAAGTTTCAATTATCTTGCCTAGTTCAACAGCAGTTATTAACGAGCAACCTTGTGGTTTATTATATCGTTGTTCTTTGGGCTTAAAACTTGGTAGTACAGGAGCGGTTGCTCTCTTCAGTAGTACCGGCGAAGATGTCTTATAGCTCACTAAAGGACTACTGGCCTTGGGGCTATGGTATATGTTGCTGTTCATGTTGTTGTGATAACTGTTGTCAGGATGATGCTTCGAATATGCATTCGAACCCGTTCCTACCAAAGTACTAGTATCGGAAAGTACTGAAGTGTGGTCGGTGGGAAGAATGCTTGGGCAGTGTAGACTGTCCTTCATGTAATAGATGATAAGCAGATCTGCGTTTCCTGGTGGACGAGGAAAATATAATAATGACTTTCTGTGGACTTTTCAGTGATAAGAGCACCTACGCTGTTATAACACCGATGGTAGTTTGATATGCAAGTTTGTGGTCTGTCTATACAGTTCTTTGATTATGCTTGAACTGATGATGTTACATGCGAAGAGAGAAGACCGTTAAGGTCGATGAAAATATAGTGTTACATCCGCGAGTGCAAGTGGCGAGGAGAAGATTGCACTCTTGCGCATCGAACACTACCTATCTGCATCCATCCATGCCAGGTGCGCAAACCGCTGGGTCTGGCTAACACCACATTCCCGCTGCGCTGAGTTCTCCGATGACGTTTTGCCGCAAAATATTTTTTTCATCAAGGTCTTTTCTTTTCGTTCAGCGTCAGCGGGCCCAAATCTCAAAGTCGCCGCCATTCTGTTTAATGTTTAAAGTTTCCGCTCACTACACCAAGATGGCAGCAGGAAATGCCAGAAAAAGCGTGGGGTCTGGTCAGATATTAGAAGTACACATCGGTGGGTGTGTAGCAGTGGCGACACATAAATGGCCATAATGGGGGTGATTTTACGTATAGCATACATAGACATCTGTCGTTGGGGTTTGCTACCAGTGAACGGATTTAACGAGCAAGCAGCGAAAGTAGCCGAAAACCTCTTATTGTTAATAGTCATTTAGCAGCCGCTCTGCTGCTGTTTTCCTGTGGGGTGAGGTGGGCTGTGATTCGGTAACCTCGCTTGCGGTCTAACAAAAACAGAAAAAAATCTTGGCACAAAAAGATTTCATTGGACGCAACCGGAATCGAACCGATGACCTCTTCCTTGCAAGGGAAGCGCGCTACCAACTGCGCCATGTGCCCAGAATTTCTGTATGTGTTGGATCTCAACATGGGATACCTCAGTATAAGCAATTTTAGCCCGTAGACGATTTTAGGGTTTCATTCCAACACCCATGAAAAAGGTAAGATTGAGTATGCCTAAGATGAACCAATCAAAGTTATAAATACCTGAAGAAATGAGTTTAGATCTGTTGGATGGTGAAACATAAAAAACAGAATGAGGAATAATCGTAATATTTTTATGTAGAAATATCAATTCCATTGTGAGAATTCCAATATCCTCGAGGAGAACTTCTAGTATATTCTGTATACATAATATTATTGCCTTTATCAACAATGGAATCCCAACAATTATCTCAAGGTTCACCCAATTCTCAAGATCCGACTTAGATCTTGTATAATATGTAGAATTGCCTGCATGAGTATATGATTTACATTAAAAACGTCGAATTAGCTTTTCGCATACGTCTCAACCAAGAGGAGCGCGGTAAAAACTATGGGAAACTCAATTGTTAACCTTGCGCCTGATCAAAGCAGTCATTAATACCCATATTATTTGTGTCAACTGATGGACAGTCAATACTCCAGGGATAATAACGAGACCAAGCATCATTGGCAACTACTCTCAGCTCGGCACGCCAAGAACCACCGTGGCTATAGGTAACACAAAATGCTGTCTTGCCATGATTGTGCATACTGGATACTGAAGCACGAACTGCACACGTTAAATTTTCTTCAGAGGCTGTGGTATCACAGTTACTGTTTGTTGACCACGTCTTGACAAACAAACTCCAACCCTCTTGCCCATCAAGAAAGATATTCGTGAACTCCTGGCTGCCACAATACTTCTTCCCATCGTTCCCATGAACGGCCCATGCTACCCATTGCGCTATGCAGCTGTTCAAATTAGCCATAAGCGTTGTGGAAGAGACGGCCCCATTGTACAATCGAGACCAAGTTCTTACCTCTACCCCGCAAAACTTGGCTCTACAGAGGGTAGATTCACCAGTTTCCTGGTTGCGTTTGTACTGCAGGTCTGCTGGTGTTTCAACAGAACCGTCGACGGCTACATTGATGGCATTACTGATACTTATTGCCGTGACATCATTTTGTAGTTGCTCGACGAGAATATGCTGAGTGAAATTGGCCGCTTGAGTAGTTATATTACTAATAATGGTGGGGTATTCAGTAGCATCACGCTTGTTGAAGGATTCAGGGACAGTACCATTTGCAGTTAATCCTACTGTCTGGTAAAATTCAACCATGGAAACAGGAGCGATTGCCAAATTATCGTACATTTTCCAGAATCCTGATGGCAAGCCCTGGCTTTCACCACCCGTCAGGTAGATCTCAGCATGTGTGCATGCGCATAACAATAAGATCGCATAAAAAAATGAAACGGCATAATATCCTGAGGTCATTCTTCTCTTTTGGATTGATTGCTTGCTTCTGTATCTTGTAATACTTCTTTCAGAGAGGGCCAATATGCAGTTATTATACAAGTTTAGTTACGGTTATGTGAAGACTTTGAATAATGCTGCAAAACTGTTGGGTGCTGCAAAACTGTTGAGTGCTGCAAAACTGTTGGGTGCTGCAAAACTGTTAGAAAGCATTGCCTCTTGTATAAGATGTAGTCGCATTACTTCAGTTAATGACTTGAACCAGTTTGTTTTTCAATTCACGGCTGTATTCTTCACTAATTAAACGATTAGCGGGAGTCAGGGAAATAGAAAGAATATTTGCAAATGGAGCACCATTTTAGAATTTTTTTTTTTTTCAGTGCTCACAGGTTGATGATAATGATAAAATATTTTGTTCTTTAGAATTATTTACATATTGTTTAGAAATGAACGATTATTCACACTTATTACTATATTGGTTTAAAATGGTTAACAGTTTGCTCGAGATATCAACACAATCTAGTCTTACATAAAACTTTCTTTTTTGTCCCCGGAAATCTGGCGCAAACCCTTTTTCATAGGATTGACTTAGAATAGTTGAAGAGCGCTTTCTCTTGCAAAGGAGGTGCTAACCCTTCTTACTTTGGTTTATTTTCGTGTTGGAACAAGTAGTTCAAAAATATACAGGCGAGTTGATATAATAACATTATGTGCGTTCTCATCGTATACTTAGGCACATCTCTTATACGCTTATATATAATTGCAACAGTAACAGAATAATGAAACTGTTAAAAGCAATATGTAGACAATGACGCAATTGAGTTACAGATCCAATATATACGTGGAAAATATGAGTTGTTACACTGAACATGTTATATTTACCTGACATACCACTATATTGTACTGATGATACTTAAGACGTGCCAATTGCGCGTGTTATATGAACCTCTCCTTCATAGTATAGGAAGATGTACTTTTATTCTTAATTAACACCACCTTTGAATAATTTATCATCAGCAACCTTCAATTAACAAAAAAATAGGAAAAAAATTGGAAAAAACCTCAAAACTATGTACATATTGAAAGGAGTAAATAATCAATTTTTATTTAAAACTTGTCATAGCTGGTTTCAAGTATCAGCTCGGCCAAGTCCTCCATGATGCACTCTTCACTGGTACTTGTATTTTCGCTATCACCCTTCCTTCTTGAGTTGCCTTCAATGTCCGCTAAATCTTCCAGTAATATTTGCTTCAGCCTCAAAAGGAGCCTTCTGGCAAGAAACTTCTTTCTTTCCGTGCCTTTTAAACTGGTTATTTCCTCACTATCCAGTGACGGAAGCTTGATTCTCTCGGTTAAAATCTTGACTAAACGAATTCCCTCCAACGTAACAAAGCGCTTGTCTTCTATGCTCGCTTTAAATTCCTTCCCGAACTCACCCTTCAACAAAGATTTCAAGTATTCATCTAGTATACTTTTCAGTTCCACTGTAGACACTTTATCATTCATGTTCAGATTTTTAAGGATAGGAAACAGGAACTTCCATGAATTAAACCCGTAAACTTTGCCGTTCAACTTTGATGAGTATGTGGCCTCTACGCTATCTATAAACCCCCGAATCTTGTGCAAAGTAGCTTCAGCATTTGATGCATCTTTGTTTATAACGGCCTTGAGACTTTGTCTTTGGAATGCGTTGTACACCAAAATTAACGTCCTCCTGGTTATTGAGATTTGTGCCGACGAGGCTACCCGTTCATAAATGTCCAGACACTCGTCCCCGCAAGTGGTGGGCCTCGTTGTTATGACAGTTTCCATGTATTTGTGATATATGCTCTGATCTAACATTTGGTTGCTCTGTGCCTCTAATGTCTGAAATATTTCCATAGCAAGATCATATTCCTTGTTTTTCAAACAGTAATTCATAAATAATCCCACAACATGTTTGTTGAGAGGAAAGGGCTTATTGATGTTCCAATGACTTAGTGGAACTAATGTAGGAATATCGCTTTGTGTCAAATACTTCTTGAAAATGGTCTTATCAAATTGAAAATATTCACAGAGGGCCCATAGTCCCATTCCTTGCTTCTCAATATTTGGTGACTTCTGGCTACATATTACTTCACAGTACTCAAATAACAATTTAGAATCGACACAATAGTCTGGTATTTTATTCATCAAATCATTGAGTACCACCATAAAACGTTTCTCATCGGCAATCCTAGTACAAGATCTTATCATTAAGGTATATGTAATACTATCCTTTTTCAAACCTGGGCACTTTATATTAAGAAGTTTGAACACTAGTGTTTCATCGGTACAATTTATCAGTGCCGCCAAAGCGGTATTATATTCTATTTCCGTGAGCTCATTTTTGTCACACAAACTATCTATAGTCTTCAAAACAAGTTCTCCGTATTTTTTTGAGACCAAATTGTCTTGTTTTGAGAGCCCATTAAAGAGGATTGTGATGGAATGTTGATCAATAGGGACTCCCCATTTTTTTCGCCAATTGAAGATATCTACAGCACTTTGTTGGGACTGCACAACTTCGAAATAATATTTCATAATCAAATTCATCCCAACGACGCCTTTCTTTTTAGCTAGCCTAGCCAAAAAGACAGCTTTTTCCAGTTGTCCTCTTTTCAAAAATTTTTGAACATCATTGGCGATTAATTTGGAATCACGTAACTGTTCTCCATTGACGCCTAGTATGGTATAAAAGAGTCTCTTATCTTTGGTTAAGGATAGGAACTTCAAGTCGCTTTGGCTAGTTGGCCCCAGTTTTGTATCTGCTAATGTCTCATTATTTATTTTATGAAATTTTCGAAGAATATGAAAAGCTTGATCCTTGGGATATGCTGTCTTTTGTAATTTCTTCAATTGTCTTCTTTTCTTAGAATTTATTCTCTCCAATTGCTTGGACGTTTTATTTAATATGAAACCGTGACGTTCTAGCTCATGAAGTCTTTCTTTTACTTGAGTTTTCCGCAGATTTGTCAATGAATGAAAAGACCTTCTCAGTAGAGACTCTGTGAGATTGAGTGCAATGTTTATTCGGGATAGCATTCTAGCAAATATGCGAGTGTCTATAACTATTCTTGAAGACTGTAGTGACTTAAAGGACGCTTGATTCAGATTCTTGGTTCTCTGGTGCTCTTTTGTAGTTTTTAGGCCACATCTTTATTTCGCCGTAACTAAAAATAAAAACTAAACAGTAGTTCTCAAGAAGAAGAGGAAAAAACAAAAAGAAAGCTGGAGAAGAAAAGTATTCAAACGATTTTCAGTAGGTTGTTGGAATTTTCCGTCAATTTTAAAAAGATACTAAATCGATAAGTTATGTATCCGTATATACAGGGTGTACTCAATTTCGCAAAACCATTACAATGGTGCCATCTCGTCCTCTTTGAATTTTGTAGATACGCCATTCTGCATGACATTTTCTAAATCGTCAATCTCTTTTACTGCTTCAACCGTTAAATTAGTGTAGGCATCTTCACCGATGGCTATATCATCTTCAATTCTTATTCCGACATTTCTAAAGTAAGATGGAAATGATTCATCGTTAGGAATATATAAACCCGGTTCAATAGTGATAACTTGACCAGGCTTCAGTGGTTCGTACCTGGAAACTTTAGACACATCGTGAACGTCTAGACCTAAATTATGGCCAATATAGTGGGGGTATAATTTTTCAACATTCCAACCGGAGACTTTATCTATGCCTAAATTTTTCAGCTCTTGTTTCATCAACGTAATACTCTCTTCATGAATATCGTGGAGAGAATAGTTATTGTTAGCTTTACACAGTTTGATGCAGTCACGCTGGACATTTAATACAGCTTCGTAGAGGTCTCTTTGTGCAGCGGTGAATTTCCCATTATTGGGCCACGTCCTCGAAATATCAGCACAATAACCACCCAAGGAACCTGCGGCGTCTACAAGAACCATTTCATCGTCAAACATAACATCATCGTTTCTTGTGTAATGGATACACAAAGAATTCGAACCCGTAGCGACCACGGGAATATATGCATCTTTATCACAGCCACCGGATATAAATTTGTAATGAAGAAAGGAATCTAAAGTTCTCTCATTCCTAAACCTTTTGGCAAAGGCTTGGTTAAACGATCTTCCTGATATTTGGCCCGCCCTTCTCATAATTCTCAATTCTTGAGGAGATTTGATCTTACGGAACTCTGCAATTCTTTTACTAATGGGCTTGATAGTCTTGTTCGCAATGGAATTCAAAGATCGATTACTATTCCCACTGCCATCCAAGAAGCTCTTGATGTGCTTAAAATTGGATGAACTTGAATTAGAAGTCGATAACACATCAAAATAGATGAAGTCATTCCTGTTAATTATTTTGGGCAAGTATTTGGACAAATCACTAATGGAAGCAGATTCATCAGCGTTGAAAATTTCCTGAGCACCATAAACGCCAGACCTGAATCCTTCCCACTTTTCGGCAAATGCATCCTTTGGTGGGACCAGCATGTGGAAAATTGTATCACTTAAGTTATCAGTTGGCTTTTCTAAAACCATGACTGAATTAGGTTCGTTCCAACCACTAAGATAAAACAAGTCATTTTCCTGTTGGAAGGGGTAAAATACTGCTCCAGATGCAAATTGGATATCATTACCAGCTAAAATCACACAACTTTTGGGAGGCAAGGTTTCCGCCAACCTAATTCTTCTTTCATAGTACTCCAGGGCTGGAATACCTGGTGTCAACTCGCCTGACTTGATAAGGAACGGCCTTGTCTCATGCAATGGCTGGCCTGCCTCAATAGGGATTCTGACTCTATTAGTAAAAGGATGACTTTTTTGTTGTTCCAGTGGCGATATCAACTTCGAGAAGTGCCTTTGACAAGATTGCAGAGAAAACCGTACTGGGTTTATTCTATGTAGCATATCAATAGAAAATCAACACTCTTTTTTCCTTTTCCAATTATATTCTCCTTTCGAATTATTAGACTTCCTTTAGCGTAATCGATCTTCTCTTTGCAGTGCAGTTAGCGATCGTTATTCCAGATGAGTTGATATATATTTACTCTATCTTGTACTATTTTTATGAACAAGAAAGGCTATTATCACAATACCTTTGGTTTCTATCTAAGTCTATGAGTGTGTTACATAATTGCATTTGACCATTCCGAGAAATAAGTCATTCTTCGTTTTTCTCTCTTTACCTTTTGATGGTGCGGCTTTCGTATCTGCGTCTCATCCCTCCCCCCTTACCGCTCGCCAGAACTGTCTAGCTTAGCAATTCTCTATCAACCTGCTATTCCAATTATTCTATCTACCGTACGTTGCAGTTTTTTATCGAACGTGCTAACACGCACCGTAAACGTTTAAATATGAATATTTTAATATTTAATTCAGTATATGTATCTATAGTAAAAAAGGATAACAACAATAGTAACAAAAGGAACAGACAGACAAGATAACAAAAAGAAGCAGATAATTAATAATGCCTGACTCATCACATTCAATAAGTTCAAAAGATATTGCATCTGCTATCTCTCTCTATGATCAATCCATTTACACTAATAATAGGTCTGCTAACCTGGACTTAGACCAGAGATCAATGAGCCCTTCCAATATTGCTTACGGTGAAGATAGGATAACAAGAACGAACTCGGGTTGTTCCATCACATCAGGCGCCTCAATGATTGCCACAAAGGATGGTATTCAGGGGAGTAATGTCAAAAGAGACGGGATTCCGAAATATTCACTTAATTTATTAAACTCCATGGTTCGAAAACAATACGATCACAATAATGGAACAAAGTCTCCTACTTCAAAGACTAACAATATGGTTGACCCAAAGAACAAAAAGAAGGACAAAAAAAAGAAGAACGACAAGGATGATGAATTTAAGGTGGCCCATAATCAGAGCAAAAAGTTCTACAAACTCAACACCACTTCCAACTCTAATCTTACCTCTGATTCTACGACTTCATTATCGGACCAGTTTTATTTCCAGAAAAGTAACGCTGATTCTGCTCCGTTGGACAATGCAAATTACCCCCACTCCGATCATTCCCCTTCTCTAAACTCTATGGATAATACTACAAAGCATAGCAGTAACGTGCACACTTGAATCGTGTTACCACAGCAGCTTTATTGCTTGACTTTTGAGAGTAAAGGAAAGAAAGAATATATAAATGATACGTTTATATCAGTTACGAAATATAAAACAAAAAAAGGATCACATAAGAAAATTTGTTGATATATGCCCACATATTTCAGTCAGTTATACAACGTTTAACTGTTTCCTTTTCATCGTATTATTCTCTTCTTATGTAAAGCTTTTAATAGTAATAATATTATAATAAATATTCGTTTTGGAACTTGCTAATTTTCAATGTTCAATACATTATCGGGCCGATTGCTGACCAGCCAAACTTTAAGCCGAACTCAATTTAGTAAACTCCCTTTTCCCCATCAGCGAAGAAGAAATAGCAAAATTATTCAACAAGTAAGGCAACAACGCAAAGACCAAGCATGATTAGATACACTGTCGCTGGCTCTTCCAGAAGAAGTGCGCTAGGAGTTTCCAGAAGAGTGGGTACAATTAAATATATCACCACCATCACTACTACCCCCAAAAGATTCATTTCCAGTAAGCCAAATGAAGTCTTTACCAAGCTAACAAATGACAATGATCCAAAAAGAGATGCCTTTTTCAAATACACGTGGGGCTCATGGCTTAAGAATGATAAGCAACAAAAGGAAAAAAGATTCACCAAGTTTTCGATTGAAGGTTTAAATCGCATTCTTAATGACGTCTATATTCAATCTAATGAAATGGCTAAAGCCCCCGACGGTAAGATCTTACCGCCAGTATTCAACAAGAACTTAACCGTCTCATTAGTCAATAACGTTATACCAAAGAATATAGGAAAGATCAACCCAAATGAAAAAGTCCAAGTAACCACATTATCCAGTATTCACGAAGGCAAACACCATAGAATATACAAGGTGGACACGAATTTGAATAAAGCGTTTATCTTGAGGATTCCTTACCCACTGGAAAATGAAAACGCTCTATCATACAGAATAAGAAGTGAAGTAGCAACCATGGATTTTGCTGACTTGAAGTTGGGCATTAAGGTTCCCAAGATTTTTTGTTATGGTGTCAATTCTTTAAACCCTATAAGGCAGCCTTTTGTCTTGCAACAATTTATCGAAGGTGACCTGTTGATGAAAGATTGGGATCCATTAATGGAAGATGGTTCTTCCAATCAAGAGAAATTTGACAATGTTATTAAACAAGTTTCCGATTTCCAGTCGAAGTTAATATCACTGAAATTAAATGCATTCGGATCCATATATTTCAACAATGACTTCAAGGACGGACATGATAAGGAGTTTGTTAGGGAAAACATATACGACGGAGAAACTAATCCAGACTTACAAAATAGATGGAAAATTGGGCCATCTGTGGAAAGATGTCTTTGGAGACATAAATCACATTTGGATTTTCAGAAACAAATGGAACCACTTTTGGGCCCATGGTCAAAGAAGTCGCCAATGGACATAATTAAGAATACTGGCCTATTGGAAGCTGAAAATGCTAAAACTAGATTGGCCAAGAAAGAAGCGGGGAGTTCACCTGAATTGGTGTGTTCTCGAACTTTGGAGGAGCAAGTAACCACATATGAAAATTTAGCCAAGATTGCACCGGATTTATTCAATGTCAAGACCAAAGCTATCCCGAATATGCAAGAATTATTGTCACCACGTTTGTTTCATCCTGATTTAGACCCCATGAATATCATTGTTAACAAAGAGGCACAGGAAGCTTATCTATTGGATTTTGAAGGAGCTTGTGCCAAGCCTTTCATTTTACAGAATTCGCCACAATTCATCGCCTATGATGGGCCCAAGATTTATGACCTAAAGGAAGACATAACCGATTATGACAAATTATCTGAAGCGGAAAAGGCGCAATATCAATTCATGTATAAGCGCACCCGTAATCAACATCAATGGGAGAAAAAATTAAATGACAATAATCCTCAATTAATCACTGCGGTCGCTCCACCCGTCAAGTTACTGAGAAGCCCATATATCGCAGCAGTCGAAAGAAAAACGGAAGAAGAGTACTTATTAATCGATGAATCACTATTGCAATTGAAGGAAGTGTGGGACATCTTTGCCCAAAATGATTTGGTGAACCAAAAAAAGTTTCCTCTAACCTACAGTAAAGAAGATATTGAAAGGCATGTTGAAGATTTGCAAAAATTACACGAAAAGCTAATCTCTACGCCATTTGCTGCTACTCAAGGCTGGATTCCTCAAGATATGTTTGACCAACTGTTAAAATCTGGCAGTATTGTTAAACAAGAAAACGGAGATTACACCGTGAAGCAACCTGAACCTACCAAATAACCTATGTTTTTTCCTTTTTCTTTATTTCACTCATCTGTATATAACGATAACTAAGTGCTTACGTTGGAACTCTTTTCTGTAAACAATAAAGTTACTCCCATTTACCCACCAACGTAACAATGCTTAATGTATAGATAAGGCTTCCTAAAACGTTTGCGGTGTTTGGGTGCAATCGGCGGAAAAGCGGAACTCTCAAATTTGCGATAGGTGGAGATACATCTCCACCTATCTCCCCATTACTTTGAATTTTCCTCAAATATATAAAGAGAACTGCAAATCCATAAAACTACCATTACTTGATCCTAAGATTTTGCAATGTTTTTACTTTTTTATTAGCAGTCGACCAATGTCTTTGTTTGACCATGTTGTGTGCTAATATGACAAATTAAAAATTTTAGTTAAGCATTTGGGCTGGCCTTAATATTTAACAAAAAGCTAATTTTTTTTGTGGGCCCACTTTCGATAGTTAGTCACTAGCGGAAGCTCAGGAAGAGCAGCTTTGGTCTCTCAGCACTTTAATCCTGCTTCTCGTTCCCACTTAATTTCGCAGTTTATTGTCCTTGACTTCTACCACGAGAAAAAAAATTAGGAAAATACAACACTGCCCGTGCAGAGTTTTCTGAGCGGAATGAAAAAATTAAATTAATGTCCAAGTTATGAGTAATTACTTCGTTGTAGGGAGGGAGCAGAGCCAAAGGAAATTTTTAAAATTGTTAAATATATAAAGGAAGAACCATTCCTGATTACTTTACTTTTTCGATTCTTGTCAGTTATCTTAGTAAAATACAAAACTCTATAAAGAACCACAGGAAAATCAGCAGCAATGACAAGCATTGACATTAACAACTTACAAAATACCTTTCAACAAGCCATGAATATGAGCGGCTCTGCAGGCGCTGTTTGTACTTCGCCTACTCAATCTTTTATGAACACCGTTCCACAGCGTTTGAATGCTGTAAAGCAACCAAAAATTTTGAAGCCTTTCTCAACAGGTGACATGAAAATCTTATTACTAGAAAACGTCAATCAAACTGCCATTACGATTTTCGAAGAGCAAGGTTACCAAGTCGAATTCTATAAATCTTCATTGCCCGAAGAGGAGTTGATCGAAAAGATCAAGGACGTTCATGCTATTGGTATCAGATCAAAAACCAGATTAACTTCAAATGTCCTACAACATGCGAAGAATCTGGTTTGTATTGGCTGTTTCTGCATCGGCACTAACCAAGTTGACCTAGACTACGCTACCAGCAGAGGCATTGCTGTTTTCAACTCGCCTTTTTCCAATTCAAGATCCGTAGCGGAATTGGTTATCGCTGAAATCATTAGTTTAGCAAGACAATTAGGTGACAGATCTATTGAATTACATACTGGCACATGGAATAAGGTTGCTGCCAGATGTTGGGAAGTAAGAGGAAAAACTCTTGGTATTATTGGGTACGGTCACATTGGTTCCCAACTATCAGTTCTTGCAGAAGCCATGGGGTTGCATGTGTTATACTATGATATTGTAACTATCATGGCCTTGGGTACTGCCAGACAAGTCTCTACCTTAGACGAATTACTGAATAAATCTGACTTTGTGACATTGCATGTTCCAGCTACTCCTGAGACCAATAAAATGATATCTGCTCCACAATTTGCCGCTATGAAGGATGGCGCTTATGTCATTAACGCTTCAAGAGGTACTGTCGTAGACATTCCATCTTTGATCCAAGCTGTGAAAGCCAACAAAATTGCGGGGGCTGCTTTGGATGTTTATCCTCATGAACCAGCTAAAAATGGTGAGGGTTCATTTAACGATGACTTGAATAGCTGGACTTCTGAATTGGTTTCGTTACCAAATATCATCTTGACACCACACATTGGTGGGTCTACAGAAGAAGCCCAAAGCTCAATCGGTATCGAAGTGGCTACCGCATTGTCCAAATATATCAATGAAGGTAACTCTGTCGGTTCAGTCAACTTCCCAGAAGTGGCATTGAAGTCATTGTCTTATGATCAAGAGAACACCGTACGCGTGCTGTATATTCACCAAAATGTACCAGGTGTTTTGAAGACTGTCAACGATATTTTATCAAATCATAACATTGAAAAACAATTTTCTGATTCAAACGGTGAAATTGCTTATTTAATGGCCGATATCTCTTCTGTTGACCAAAGCGATATTAAAGATATTTATGAGCAACTAAATCAAACTTCCGCTAAGATCTCAATCAGATTACTGTATTGAATACGCGATTAATCCTTATGCTGCCACATTTCGTACATGAGCAAAAGTTTCCTGTGAAGTATTTTTCTATAAACTATAAACTATAAAACGCAAAATAAAAGAATCAAAAAATGGAAAAAATAGAATGCCTGAGGCATTAATAATGATTATCTATTTTATATATACATACAAAATCATTTAAGTTTTTTTTTATCGATTTTTTCGATTCAGGTGAATCTGCTCAATGCCTCTTCAATGACATCTTTGTTATCTTCTGAAATTAGACCTTGTCTAATTTGATGGTTTCTTTTACGAACATTCTTCTCCTTATGCAGTTGTTTCTCCACTCTCAATTTTCTTTCATCAATAACATTTTGAGTCTTTTTACGCAAAAAGGAACGCAAACCTGAATTCTTACCTTTCACCTCAGGTTTTAAGTCTGGAATATCGCTGTTTGTTTTAGCTTTGTTGTTGGCTTCCATTGTCGCTTGCGCCAAATCTTTGGCATTTAATCTTATGGTGGAAGACCTTTTATCCACAGATCCTATGGAATTTGGATCTAAAGTAATGGTATCTGCTGGTAGTTTGTTCAATAAGGTTCTGACCTCTTGTTCCTGTCTTTGTTTTTTTGTTTCGAATGGGTTTAGTTCTAAGGCATCGTAATTGGCTTCACCTGCACCAGGTACAATCAAATTCGTAACACCTGTTTGGTGACCCACACCCAATAAATCTTCAAATGGTACGAATCCCAGATTTTCTACTTTGTTACCGGCAAACAAATGAGACATGTAAGGGGTGTTTCTATGTGGGTTCCCTCCCATGGATCCGAAGCACGGTTTACTGTCTCTACTTAATTTCAAAGCGTCCTTCCATAAAGTAACGTGAGGGCCCCTAGACAATGCTAATAGACCAGTATCTGAAATGGAAACGTTTGTACCCGGTGTTGGTAAGCTTTCGATGGAATGTAGTTGCTTGAAATTCCTGATATCCCAAATTTTCATCGATCTATCAGCCCCTGTGGTTGCCATGTAATACCCACTTCTATCGATGGCAACGCTGTTCACTGGTCCTCTAGCAGAAAGTAATTTTACTAATGGTTCGGGCATGGAGGGAGACCATAGCGATACTGTACCGTTTGAATGACCTAAATGCATCACTGCATTCCATGGATTCTGCGCCATTGCTGTAGTTGGCCCAGCTTTGGTCCTTAATTCTGAGATCAGTTGACCAGTGGAAACATCGTGATACTTCAACCAACCTGTCTCACCGGCGGTCGCCAGTAGGTAATGGTATGGTAGAAATTCTAGATGTCTTGCCTCAATATGCTGTTTCAAACGATGTAGTTCTGTACCTTCATGGTCATAGATAAATGTGTATTTTTTTTGTGCAACAGCAAAGTACTGTTCATTTTGTAAATATATTGCTGAGTGGCAGGTTTCATTTAGAAACAGTTCGGCACGAAGTTGGCCCTTTCTCCAGTCCATAGATGCTACATGACCTTTACGGCCAGTGATCAAAAGATGCGTACCGTTTTTCGCATAGTTTATATGGTAGGGGCCGAATTCCTTCAACGACAAGTCCAAAGCTTTGTTTGCAGTAGTGACGTCCACACTCGATTTGATTTCCGATTGTTGCACTTTGAAAGTCTTTTCAAGCTCATTCTCAGGTTCCAAATAACCATTGGACTCGGGTAAAAGGTAATCTGTTGCCGCAGCAGAAGATACCGCCTTTTTATATTGCTCATCTATTTTTTTCAGGCCAGCTCTTAGTTTCTTATCCTTTGTTTGACTACGATTATTAGCATTATTAGTATTTATTGAACGTTCAAATTTATTCTGGTTTTCTCTTTCTTTTATCTGGTGTCTGTGACCGTTTTTCTTGTGACTCATTGTTGTTTCGTTGGAGTTTGTTCCAGTGTTATAAGGGTTAAGATACAGTGTTCTAATGCTATATATGTGTACTTTTACGTTATTATACTTTAATTCTGTTTCTTCCATATATTGATTTTCACGAACTCATCGCTTAGAAAATTTTCTTTTCTTTTTCTTTTTTTCAATTACATGAAAAGAAAGTCTGGGAATAATGTCGGGTTATGAGAACAATGTATTATATTACTAAACTATCTAAATTTTATAAGTACGTCAATAAACCCAGCACAATTAATACAAACGAAATGTCAGTGATGAGCATAGATAACAGATCCCAGTATTGCAAAAGCGTAATTAGTTTGCCCTTCAGGTTGGGGATGGGAATTATTCCCTCGGGCACCAGTGAAACTAACTTGACAAGTTTATTTGTATCTTGTAAATTTTTGATCTTACTCTTGTGCTCCACGTTCTTCAACAATTGATAGTAGATAGATATGGAAAGAAACTCAAATGTGGCAAAAACTCTAGTGAAATTTGATGGGTTCCGAAAAGGCGCAAACCAAGATGATTGAGTGAATGCATAAGCTGGCCACACGGAAGAATTTGGTCTTGTGATTAGGTATAGATAGGGCAATAGAAAAAAGACCCATTTAACAACAATGGTCCAAGCTTTCAGTCTATTCAGCAAGTAATCATGGTAATCCAAAGCAGCTTGGTTGATTGGAGCTACCGGAACCGCTTGACCTAGCGATGGTGTACCCTCTGCGCTGGGCATGCCGGCGTTCATCGAACTTAATAATGAAAGTAGATCAGGAGTGGACGGGTCTTGAGGGGTGCTTGTGCCTGCACCTTGGCCTTGCATGGCGGCGAGCTGTTTCAATAGGTCCAATTGAGGTGCCACGTTACTATCTTCTCTGCTATCTGGAGTAGGCGAATGCGCACTTGCAGCTGGGGTAGTCTTCACAGCACTGGGGGCATCCAAAGGTGATTCTGCATTTAAATGACTGCTTGCCTGCCCGGTGATCTTATTAAGCCTGGAACTGGCGCCTCCATTGCTAAACTTCTTTTGTCTCCTTTCTCTTAGCAACCTGCGCTTTTCCGCCTCTGTTAATTCAGACATATCTACTAGGGTCACGTTGTGTTTAGTTGCTGATACTGCGGTGGGACGTGCAAGAGCTCATTTGTACATATCCATATCGTTCAATCTTTTCTTGTTCTTGCTCTTTTGTCCCAGCAAATCCGCACGGCGGGGTCACCCCAAATTTTAATTCACCTAATGTTATAAGAGCAGCATCTCATCCCCAAATTTCTTCTTCCCTTCCTCCCGACAAAGAGAACAATGCTCAATCCAAATAGTCGTGGGTCCTTCTCAGAGTTTCCTACGGGGTCTTCTGCAAATCCTAGAATCAAATTGAAACCATCAACGTTGCGGGCACCACCGCTCACGGTGTCCTCCGCCTTTTCGGCTTCCAACAGTCCTAGTGCACCTACTACCGTCGCAGATAAGGCTGTCACACCAACAGTGTCAAAGCAGTACTAATCTCAATTCCGAGTTCCGAGAAACAGAATAACGCATTTTTCTAATACCAAGTTATCATTTCAATATATAATACCAATTATGCATAAATAAATAAGTAATATGTCCCTCTACCCCTGCCTTTCCATTTTCTGATGCTGACATCGAAAGTAAGGCATGTACATGTAATGAAGTTTTTTCAATTGATAATTTTCTTCCCTCTTATCAGTCCCGCTCTTCTTTCCAGATTAATAGGTTTGAATCTTATTGGAATCACCTGGAATTCGTTCTCATCGCATGGTCGGCCGCCGCGCACCTTTACAATTCGTATTTCTTTCTTTTCTGTACTACTTCTTTGTGATAGATTTGCAATCAAGGCAAATATCTGCTTATCGCCTTTCAATTCTTGCGTTATCTCAAAAACCACTCTTTCATAGTACATTTGTATTTCTTTCGTCTTGAACTCTATCAGCTCATATTTGGAACCTTCAAAATATCGTCCAATTCTACAACCCGTATCTTCACTTACCACTAGATGAGAGACCGATTGATTTTTTGGCTTTTCGCTAAACAATCTCTCTATTCCTCTGTTCAGGGCCTTCAAGATATTTGTTTCCCGCAACAGCCGCATGTGCAATTGATCAATCCTGTGCGAAAATGCGGAGTTTATGTTATTCAAGACGCATTTTAAAAAATTCACTAGCGGATCCTTGAAATTCATTGTGTCTGATAAATGCGAAAGCCTCTTCCCGACTACCCAAGACCCTTCAACTCTCCTCTCTTTATTCTATATTATCTCTACTATTTTGTGACGTTTCATCTTAATTGACGCGAAAAAGAAAAAAAAAAAAACAAGAAAGAAGAAAAAGAAAGCGCGCAGCGGGTAGCAAGTTTGGAATGGAATAAAAAGAAAAAAAAATATCAAGAAAAAGAGTCATCTCAAGCATGTGTCTGCAGATACTTCATTATCAACTATAAAAAGTTTTGTTGTTGTTAGTCTGGTTTTTTATTTCGTGTGAGTACTGCAAGCCACATTCAAACCAAGTCAATTACATCAAATTGGTAATGTCAGCTACTCTACTAAAACAGCCTTTATGTACGTTTGTTCGGCAAAGTAAACACTCGAAAGTGTCTGGATTAAATCTTTTGAGACTAAAAGCTCAATTGCACAGACAACACCTATCACCTTCCTTGATAAAATTGCACTCTGAACTGAAACTGGATGAGTTGCAAACCGATAACACCCCTGATTACGTCCGTTTAGTGTTAAGGTCCTCCGTATACGATGTTATTAATGAATCGCCAATCTCTCAAGGTGTAGGTTTGTCCTCCCGTTTAAACACGAACGTCATCTTGAAAAGGGAAGATCTATTGCCCGTGTTCTCTTTCAAGCTTCGTGGTGCTTATAACATGATTGCTAAGTTGGACGATTCTCAAAGGAACCAAGGTGTCATTGCCTGTTCAGCTGGGAATCATGCCCAAGGTGTGGCCTTTGCTGCTAAACACTTGAAAATACCAGCTACTATCGTTATGCCTGTTTGCACACCATCTATCAAGTATCAAAATGTCTCGAGATTAGGGTCTCAAGTAGTTCTATATGGTAACGATTTTGATGAAGCTAAAGCTGAATGTGCCAAATTGGCAGAAGAGCGTGGCTTAACAAACATTCCTCCTTTCGATCATCCTTATGTCATTGCAGGTCAAGGTACTGTAGCCATGGAAATCCTTAGACAAGTTCGTACCGCTAATAAGATCGGTGCCGTCTTCGTTCCCGTTGGTGGTGGTGGTTTAATTGCTGGTATTGGTGCCTATTTGAAAAGGGTTGCTCCTCATATTAAAATCATTGGTGTTGAAACTTACGATGCGGCTACTTTACATAACTCCTTGCAACGCAACCAGAGAACTCCGTTGTCTACGGTGGGCACTTTTGCCGATGGTACTTCTGTCCGTATGATTGGTGAGGAAACATTTAGAGTCGCCCAACAAGTGGTCGATGAAGTTGTTCTCGTTAATACTGACGAGATCTGTGCTGCAGTAAAGGATATTTTCGAAGATACCAGAAGTATTGTAGAACCATCTGGTGCCCTTTCAGTAGCCGGTATGAAGAAATACATCTCTACCGTACATCCTGAAATTGACCATGCTAAAAACACCTATGTTCCTATCCTTTCTGGTGCTAACATGAACTTTGATAGATTAAGATTCGTTTCTGAACGTGCTGTCCTTGGTGAAGGAAAGGAAGTCTTCATGTTAGTGACTTTACCTGACGTTCCTGGTGCATTCAAGAAAATGCAAAAGATCATTCACCCAAGATCCGTTACTGAGTTCTCTTACCGTTACAATGAACATCGTCACGAGTCCTCTAGTGAAGTGCCCAAGGCTTACATTTACACTTCTTTTAGCGTCGTTGACAGAGAAAAGGAAATCAAGCAAGTTATGCAACAACTAAATGCTTTAGGCTTCGAAGCTGTGGATATCTCCGATAACGAATTGGCTAAATCTCATGGTAGGTACTTGGTTGGTGGTGCTTCCAAGGTACCAAATGAAAGAATTATCTCATTTGAATTCCCTGAAAGACCGGGTGCCTTGACTAGGTTCCTTGGCGGCCTAAGTGATTCTTGGAATCTTACTTTATTCCATTATAGAAACCATGGTGCCGATATTGGTAAGGTTTTAGCTGGTATTTCCGTTCCACCAAGGGAAAACTTAACTTTCCAGAAATTCTTAGAAGATTTAGGCTACACTTATCATGATGAAACTGATAACACTGTTTATCAAAAATTCTTGAAATATTAAAACCGACACTTTTCTTCATAAATTTACGCGACAACTTGTTAGGTAAATGAATGTCGTCATAACCTAAATATTAGACAGCCCATGTATGTTACTCATATTTATAGTAATAACATTGGAACTTATAAACCAATGCTATGCAAGATCGAGAGGTCTCTTGTTGTCTACTCCAGTTTTTCTTTGTATTTTCTGTAAAATAAAATTAAACAATAATTATTGATTTATCAATTTTCTGATTTGCAAACAGCCGTAATGGACGAAGATATGAAAACGAGGTTTGAAACATAAACGTAAGAACCCCAGAGCTCCTTCCAAAACCATTAGTTGGTTAGCGCGTTTTTGAGGATTGTGCCCTTCCACATAACCATGCTGAAATATCGTACGTTGTCTCGATCATGTCATATTTTTCACCCAAAATCTCTCTCAAACAATACCCTGAAATCTGAAACTACTCAGGAACTACTTCAAACGGTGGGATTTGTAAGACGCTCGCAAGCTGGGTTGTTCCAATGGCTACCACTTGGACTCAGATCACTTAATAAACTAGCAAATGCTATACGAAACCGAATGGACAACGATGGTGACGCCATAGAAGTTTCGCTAAGTGCTATCTCTTCAAAAGCATTATGGCAAGCGACAGGTCGATGGAACAACAGTGAATTGTTTAAGTTCAAGGACTCTAAAGGGAAGCAGTACTGCTTGACAGCGACATGTGAAGAAGACATTACAGATTTAATGAAAAATTACATCACTAGTTATAAAGACATGCCTATCACAGTATATCAAATGACAAGGAAATATAGGGACGAAATTAGGCCCAGGGGTGGCATCTTACGCGGACGAGAATTTCTAATGAAGGATGCATATTCGTTTGCTAGTAATAAAGAGGATGCATTTGCCAGTTTTCAAAAATTAGATGATACTTACAATAAGATATTTAAGGATTTGAAAATTCCCTCTGTTAGTGCGTGGGCAGATAGTGGTGACATTGGTGGTGAGTTTAGTAAAGAATTTCATTTGATTCATGAATCCGGTGAGGATACTTTAATGAGTTGCAAGCATTGCGGCGATATTTCAACTTTAGATATGTCTCAATCATATCCTGAAAAAGATGGACAATATTTGGGTGATGTCGACTGTAAGTATGCTTTGACGAACGATCACTCAACTTTAATATGTTTTTACTATCCAAAGAATAGACAATTGAATTGGAATTTAGCATTAAATGCGATGGATAAAGACATCGATTTGACATTAAGAAACAAACCAAATGAACACGTCTTAGAAATCTATGAAAACGATAACGAAGATATCATGTTCAGTAAAATATTAAGAGTTATGGATTGTAGATTGAATTCAAAATCAAACTTTCCTGATTTCCCACTGAAGAAATACTTGAAGAATAATTTTGGTCAAATCAATGACGTTTCTATAGTGGATGCTCAGGAAAATGAAATCTGTGGCAAATGTGAAGAAGGAAGTTTACAACCTCTCAAGAGTATTGAGGTGGGCCATATATTTTTGCTGGGTAATAAATATTCGAAGCCATTGAATGTCAAGTTTGTCGATAAAGAAAACAAGAACGAGACATTCGTCCATATGGGTTGCTATGGCATTGGAGTAAGCAGGCTAGTTGGAGCAGTTGCTGAACTAGGGCGTGACGAGAATGGATTTAGATGGCCAGCTATAATGGCTCCATACAAGGTATCGATTTGTACTGGATCAAATAATGAGGAAAACTCACAGCGGGTAAAGGATATTAAATCTGACCTACTGAATAGTTCCACCATGCATTTACAAAACGATATACTTACCCAGTTTAATGAAAAACTAGGTATAGGTGCCAGAATAAAGCTATCTCATGCCATTGGTATACCATTATGTGTCATCGTGGGCTCAAAAAACTGGCCCAATGTGGAAATCGAAGTTCGTGGCATAAGATGGGAGGAAAAGGATTTGTGGAGAAAGCAATTTGAAAAGAGATGCAAGGAACTGGAATGGAAGTGCGCCGAAAATGAACATGGAATTGAGAAGCACACTGTCCCAATTCAGCATTTAACAGAAGTAATTGACATATTGCTAAAGGATATGTAGCTGCTAATCAAAAGACACTTATCTTGTATATATGTATATAGCACCAAAATAAAAAGATCCCGTGAAGTGAAAAACATACCTCCTTCCGTGGAAGTAGGCATTTAGTGTATTAGAGATATATACGTGCTTCTATAGAGACTTGAATTAAAAGTATCGTGGACGTTATCTGATGGCAAGAATTTATTAAAAATAAGGCAATTCTCACCTTCGTTTGTTCGTAGTTTTGTTTTTTCAATTAGGGTAGGTAAAAACTAAATCATTACTGAAGAAAAATCTTAAAATAACTTACCAGCAACTTTAGAAATAACATGCAATGCAACAACAGAAAAGATGAAACCGACCGCTAGAAACAACACAACTAAAGGATCTACTCTTAGCCCCGTGGCTTCATCAGAATAGATCTTCAAAATCGAATTATTGCTGTTTGTGTTCTTCTTTTGAACGGATGCCGCAACCTTTTGTGAACTACCCTGTTTTCTCTTTTGCAAAGTACGTTGACCACCTGGGGGAGTTGGGCTTGACATTATGGAGTGTAGTAGGAGGTAGACTGTGGGGTTTTGAAGTGGTGGTTGTAATCCTCATTCTCTTCATAAAAAGGCTACCGTGTATTTAATAAAAACACGATTTTTCATGATGCTTTCTTTTTCCAATAAGAAAACGTTCAGGGTAACAGTCCGTTTGCGCTCACGTAAAAAAAGTTGAAGCGCGAATGAAGAGTAGATATATCATATAAACCAAAAAACTTTTATACTTTTAAATATGCTAAACTATAGAAAATTTGTTGAACAAGCCCGCTAAATTCACGTTTTCCCTTTTGTTATTTATATTCTACCTTTTTTTTATCTTTTCATCTAATTTTTTCTTTCACAGCATATCCTTGAAGATAGTATTGATGCTTGGCAGTGGACTGTTGTTAGTCGTAGTAGTTGTAGAACTGGAATGGTTTGTCATGTTATTGGTGGTTTCAGTAGTGATAGATGTAGTTGTGGAAGAAGGTTTCGGTCTCGGAGTAATCGCTCCAGAGCGAAAGTTGTTTAACAAAGTGATATCTTGCGGGTTTTTGGAGTTAGGGGTGCGATTCATGGTTGCGGTTGAGGAGATAGTCTCGGAGGCTATGGTGCACCTTGAACCAGCATCAGAAGTATTCGACGAATCGTCTGCTGGATCCGGTGAAAAAATCGGATCCGGCGAAACGTCCTTGGAGGATATGTTGGAACTGCTAGATGAAAAGGCAGTTTTGTTACTGGACTGTTTAGCACGGTGCAGCGGGTCCACGTTATCTTCGTCGTCATCGTTACTACCATCACACATATCTTCGTCTTTGCCGCTACCTTTGTCATCATCAGTGGCAGAACCGGTTTTAAACATTCTTGGACGAGTTTTCTTGGACAGGGTTCTTTGGGGCGAATGTGTAGGAGACAGAACGTCCGCATCGCTTGACAAGACGCTCAATCTCCATTGAATTTCTACTTCAGTTCTCTGTGGCAAAAGAATGGATAGTTCCATAACAGAAAGGTTTCTCTTTTTGTTTTCCATTAACAAAGCATCTTCATCTTTCGACCACAGAATGGACGGATTACACGATGACTTCAGAGTATGCCCGGAGAACGAACCTCGTTTGAACTTATGCAAAGTGGATGACGATGACGCCGATGAAGAATGTGGAAGATCCATAAAAGTATAAGAGTTGGGGAAAATAACTCCGCTATTGGGGGTAGAGGCTCCACTGTTACCCAAATGGTTCAATCTTTGTTGAAATTCCTTCTTGATAACAGATTCCCTTCTTGAGTTGGTATTAGAAGTAGAAGCAGTGTTACTGCTGCTATTGTTGACATTGAAGATGTTTGACACAGAGTTTGGCGCCAGAATGACCGAAGACCGTCTTGAAGTGTTGTTACTTGAAATATTGAACGATGATCTTCTGGACCAATTCGCAAGTGAACCCCTTCTTGATTTTGAGCTTAGCAAGACATGCGAAGAGTTTGGAGAAGACGGAGTAGTGGTTATTGCTGCCTGCTGTGGGTAGGCAAACGAACTTCTTCTAGACCTAACGAATACTTTAGGAATGAACCCATACTTCTCCTCGTCATTAGGCCGGACGATAGGGTCTTGGTTCAAAGAATTGGTGAAGGAATGAGAGTTTGATCTTGGTTTCAGAGCCCTGTGATGAGGATGGTGCAGATGTTGATGAGAATGATGAGGGTGTGCGGCCGGTAGTGTGGGAGGAACGAACGGCATGGGCGAAGCAGCGCTCGAAACAACCGCGGTAGGGGTCATATTCGATGGAGATTGAGAAAATGACATGGACGCGTGAAACGAAGGCAACGAGGGCTTTCTGGAGGGAATCGGGATAGATGATGTCGTCGCGAACTCTGCAGTATCTTCCGTCAAAACGTTTTCTTCTACCTTCTTGTTAGGCTTTTGCTGAGCGTTGGTAGTGTCATCGCTGCGGGTGATCTTGATTGGGCCCGTATAGGTATTGATGTCGATTAAGGCAGTCTTGTTTGACTTCAAGTTGCCAGACTTCAACCTTCTCCATCTAAACTGACACGCGTTGGGAGTTCTGTTAGGGAAATATTGCGAAATATCCTTCCAGCCCATTTTCCTTACCTCCTTTAAATGGCGTAGCAGCAGATCATCTTGAGGGTCCCAAGAGGAAGGGTTCTTGCTCGAACTCTTGGAAGACACAGATGCCGATGCCGAAGTCGACGATGAAGAGGAAGGTGGCAGGGAGGGCGAAGACTCCTGAGCTTTGTCGTTGGACATAGCAGCTGACGACGAATGTGGCTGACGAGTGAGTGAGTGCAGCTGAGGATGACTGTCCATAGTGCTCAAATGAATGGAAGCTGAGTTCAAACTGGTTGAAATGGACATCACGGAGCAGAGAAGGGAGGGGAGACTGGAACGTGCACGGAAGCTCTTCGATGAGGTCGGATGAACTGACTGCGAAAAGAAGGAAACACGGATAAATATACTACAAAAAAGAGAGAAAATAAGAACAAGATACCAAAGAGGACGAAAGAGAAGAAATAGGGAAGGTGCTAAGAAGAGAACACTTTTCCAAACGTGTCCCTGTTTTTGTTGCACTCTGTTTTTTTTCCTTTTTAAACTGTGTGCATTTTCTGATTCCGTCTTGTCGAGGCTGTCGGAGGAAAGAGTAGCACACACGACGATAACAATAGATACGGTAGATTGGATGGGGCACAGATGCGCAAGGCAATGCGCGAATCCTGTCTAGGATATCTGTACTGTCCATCCTTTCTCCTTCGCATCGGGAACATCCGCGCTGCCTACCTTAGGAAGGCCTCTTGGGTTGGGAGCTGCCGACTCGTGCCCATCCCGGACGGGAGGATCCTAGGACGGGACCGCTGTAAGCAGCACCTTCTGGCCGGGCCGGTCCGGTTTTGTGGCGTCGCTGCAGGTAAACGCGCAGTTTCTGCGCGTTTACCCCTGAGCTGAATACTGTCTTCAAGCGTCAAACTGCATCCGGATACCCTGCTGTTGGTGGCGGTTATAATGATTGTGGTGAATGCTCTTGGCTCTGGTGTGTCTTGACTCTTCTCTTCTCTTTCTGTTCGTTCGTTCAGTTCGTATATAGGTATGTATATATAGTGAAGGATTAAGATCATTCATTGCAACTGAGAACGGCCGGCTTTGTGGCCACTGTTACCATCATTCTCGGGATGGGAGGAGGTCGGGTCATGGGCCATGGTTTGGAGCAGTTGGGCCAACGCTGACTGGGGAAGTGTGTAGGTGACCTTGTTCCCGTTGCTGTCTGTCTTCACTCCTCCTGTAGCTCCAAGTAGTGCCTCCAATGACGCTAGATCAATGGGGCCGGATGTCTTGCTCTTGGCTTGGCTGGAAGGATCGAGGTTTTCTGCATCTGTGTCAGCGTCGGTGTCGTCTATGTCCATTGGATCGTCGTTGTCGGCGGCAGTCACCGAGGCTACTGCGGCTTCGTGGTCGCGAGTAAACTTGTCCTGAGGTTTCTTCGTAGTGGCAGCGAACACCTGTTCGTCGTTACATTTGGAAAAGTCGTAGTAGCTAAATACTCTTCTTCTCTTGTCTGCGAAAGAACGCACTGAGGTTTGGTGAGCTTTAGACTTCATACGGTCGCTCCATTGAGCAACTTCTTCTCCTTCTTTCAGCAGCGCAACAACCACTATACTCATGTTGTCGCATCCAATACCCGTCCCCTCTGTGGTGGGAGCACAACAGACATCGATGATCCGTGAAGATATTTCATTCAACGTCATGCCTTCGCGAAGCCCGAGATGAACCAAATCCACACAATCTTGGGAAGTCAAACAATCCCAGATACCGTCACAGGCTAAGATCACAAACTCGTCCCTGTTGTAATCTAGGGAGTGTTCGAGAATGTCTGGAACGCATGTTACTATTTGCTCCTCGGGGCCCAACTTGGTGTTGGACTTGAATTCGAAATCACCAATGGCACGAGAGAGCGCCAAGTTACCGTTGACTCTATCCATTTCTACGAAGCCATCAGCTGCCACGATACGTGATTTTTCGCTTGCTAGAGTGGGCTTGTGGTCGTATGATAGGGCCTTTGCGTTCCCGTCAGTAGCTAGTACTGTTCTACTGTCACCAGCGTTACCGCACACTAACAAATTCTGAGATTTCGATACCAATATGGACGTGGCCGTGCACCCGCTATGGTCTTCTTTCATCACGGGATCTTGCAATAGTTTCACGTCTGTGTTTATAAAAGTATCAATCAAAGCTCTTGGCAAATTTCCCTCACGGAACGATTTTTGCTCTTGCAAGATCTCCACTATTTTATTACCGCAGTATTCGGCCACTTTAGCGCCACCATGCCCATCGAATATACCGTAAAATGCAATATGATCTTTATCGGACTTTGTCAATACATTAGGCTCTAAAATGTGTGAATCCTCCATTGACATCCGCCATCCTTGCATTGCACATAGTCCAAATGCGGTCAACGAGTCAGCACCGGAGTGGCTCTCTTTATCAATTACCGGGTTTGATAGTATTTGTCCCATTTTTTTTTTTTGGTCCTTTATATTTTATACAACAATGGAATAGCCAAAAACCTTAGGGATATTAATAATCGGAAATTACTACCTCGAAAGAATAGTTATTAATTAATCAATGAAAAAAAGAAAAAGTAAAAAAATGTTACAACAACTAATATACACTAATTGTCCTTGATAACAGAACTTGTTGAAGTCTTTTTCCGTGGGCAGGAGAGTGAATTTTTTTTTATTTAGTTTTAAAGAACAAAACAGAAGTCTATATACTTAGTACTATAATATCCAGTTTCAATTTGCTCTGTCAGAATCCGAATTGGTTGGTTTTGTCTGTTTTTACCACCCCCTTTCATTTATCAGCATAGTATTTTTTTTAGAATATTCCTTTCAATCGTTGATGTAGGTGAGAAAAAAAAAATGTTGTTTAAGACATGAACGTACACAGTGATTTGCTGACTCATTACGATTTTTCACTCATCGAAATATTGTTATATTTCAATCAATATATTTGCATGACTAAAGGGATATGGTACATCGTATTCAAAGGCAATAATCGTCCCAAAACCAAGGCTACAGTCGGTAATTAGCACTGATATTTCGATTGGAAAGAAGATAAAAAATGACTGCTTCTATCAAGGTCCAACCAGATATTGACTCGCTAAAGCAATTACAACAGCAAAATGACGATAGTTCTATAAATATGTACCCCGTGTACGCATATTTGCCATCATTGGATCTAACTCCTCACGTGGCGTATCTGAAATTGGCGCAATTGAATAATCCTGAGAGAAAGGAATCATTTCTTTTGGAAAGTGCTAAGACTAATAATGAATTGGATCGCTATTCATTCATCGGCATCTCACCACGTAAAATCATTAAAACCGGTCCCACTGAAGGTATCGAAACTGACCCTTTGGAAATTCTGGAAAAGGAGATTTCTACCTTTAAAGTAGCTGAAAATGTTCCTGGTTTACCTAAGCTAAGTGGCGGTGCTATTGGTTATATCTCCTATGATTGTGTTCGTTATTTCGAGCCAAAAACGAGAAGGCCCTTGAAAGATGTTTTGAAACTTCCAGAGGCATATTTGATGCTCTGTGATACCATTATTGCCTTTGACAACGTTTTTCAAAGATTTCAAATCATTCATAACATTAATACTAATGAAACTTCGTTGGAGGAAGGTTACGAAGCTGCAGCACAAATAATCACGGACATCGTATTAAAACTAACCGACGATTCTTCACCAATACCATACCCAGAACAACCTGCAATTAAATTGAATCAAACTTTCCAATCGAATGTGGGTAAGGAAGGCTACGAAAATCATGTCTCCACTTTAAAGAAGCATATTAAAAAAGGTGATATTATTCAAGCTGTGCCATCACAAAGAGTGGCAAGACCAACTTCGTTGCATCCTTTCAATATTTACAGACATTTGCGTACTGTGAACCCATCTCCTTACTTGTTTTATATTGATTGTTTGGACTTCCAAATCATTGGTGCATCTCCGGAATTGTTATGCAAATCAGATTCCAAAAATAGAGTTATTACCCACCCAATTGCTGGTACTGTCAAACGTGGTGCTACTACTGAAGAGGATGATGCTTTGGCAGATCAATTGCGTGGCTCGTTGAAGGACCGTGCTGAACATGTCATGCTGGTAGATTTAGCAAGAAACGATATTAACAGAATCTGCGATCCGTTAACAACAAGTGTCGATAAATTGTTAACTATTCAAAAATTTTCCCACGTTCAACATCTGGTTTCTCAAGTCAGCGGTACTCTGCGTCCAGAAAAGACAAGATTTGATGCATTTAGATCGATTTTCCCAGCAGGCACTGTTAGCGGTGCTCCAAAGGTTAGAGCCATGGAATTGATTGCTGAATTAGAAGGCGAAAGGCGTGGTGTTTACGCGGGTGCCGTTGGTCATTGGTCATATGATGGTAAAACAATGGATAACTGTATCGCTTTAAGGACTATGGTTTATAAAGATGGCATTGCTTATTTACAAGCCGGTGGTGGTATTGTTTACGACTCAGATGAGTACGATGAATACATCGAAACTATGAACAAGATGATGGCTAACCACAGTACCATTGTCCAAGCAGAAGAATTGTGGGCCGATATCGTGGGATCAGCTTAGAAAGGGCATCCTCTTTTTTTCCTCCTGCTTATCGTTTTTATAGTTTATAAATATATGATATAACGATATATACCAGAATACTAAAAAAGTATCTTTCTTTTATGGTATGCACACTCCCTCCTTTTTACAACCAAGAAATTTTGTATATAAAAATATAGAAAAGTTTAGAAAAACGAATGTTGAATGCGTTATAAATAATACAGAATGTACGTGTATATAAAAATATAATAAAAAAAATGCAAGAGTTATGGCTTTGTAATAAAATTGATATCAAAAAATTACCCAAATAAACTTTTAAATGTGAACACAAAAATTAAATCACCGATGTTGAATCCCAGAATAAAAAATAAAAAGTTCAGAAAATATCATTACTTTGCTTCCTTTTTAAAACCTTAATTCTTGTATTGTTCACGGAAGTACTTGGCGGCTTCGACCATATGAGTCAAAGACAATCTAGTTTCTTCCCAGCCTCTGGTCTTCAAACCACAATCTGGGTTAACCCAGAACTTTTCAGCTGGGTAGCTCTTCAAGATGGTTGAAATCTTGGCGATAAATTCATCCTTTGATGGAATTCTTGGAGAATGGATATCGAATAAACCTAAACCGATGTGGTTTGGATAGTTCTTGAATTCGGCAATGTAGTTAGCATCGTCCTTTTTGGAGAATTCGATGGAAACAACATCAGCATCCAAAGCCTTGATATGGTTTGGATCCAAGTCAGAGTAACAGAAATGAGAGTGAATTTGAGTCTTGTTGGCAACACCAGATGTAGCAACTCTGAAAGCTTCAGCGGCCCAGGTGTAGTAAGCAGATCTTTCAGCACCTTCTCTCAATGGTAAACCTTCCCTTAAAGCTGGTTCATCAACTTGGATAACCTTAATACCGGCAGCTTCCAAATCGTTAACTTCATCTCTCAAAGCCAAAGCTAATTGCATGGCTTGAGTCTTTTGGTCGACATCATCTCTTGGGAAGGACCATCTCAAACAGGTAATTGGACCAGTCAACATACCCTTCACCGGCTTAGAAGTGATGGATTGAGCATAAACGGATTCCTTGACGGACATAGCCTTTGGTCTGGATAAGTCACCAACAATAATAGGTGGTCTAACATATCTGGAGCCATAAGATTGAACCCAACCGTTAACAGTGAAGGCATAACCATTAATTTGTTCACCAAAGTATTGAACCATATCGTTTCTTTCTGGTTCACCGTGGACTAAAACGTCCAAACCGATTTCTTCTTGGAATCTGATGACCTTTTCAATTTCAGAATTGATGAATTTTTCATATTCTTCAGCAGAGATGGTACCCTTGTTGAATTTGTTTCTGTTAATTCTGATATCTTTAGTTTGAGGGAAAGAACCAATAGTGGTTGTTGGGAACAATGGCAAGTTGAAAACTTTTTGTTGTTCAGGTAGTCTTTGTTCGAATGGGGCGGATCTGGTAGACATTTTCTCGTCAATAGAGGCAACTCTGGCCTTAACTGCGGAGTCATGGATAAATTTGGACTTGCCTCTGGATTCGACAGACTTGGCGTTAGCTTCTAGAGCAGCAGCAACATCTTGACCGGAAACGTTTTTGGTAATGACAACGACTTCGTCCAATTTTTGGGTAGCGAAAGAGAAGAAGCCCTTGATTTCAGCATCCAATTTGGTTTCGTTGTTCAAATCGACTGGTGTGTGCAACAAAGAGGAAGAAGTGGCAACAACAACTCTGTCAGCACCTAACTTTTCGATAGCCTTGTTAACGATAGCGGAAGACTTCTTGAAATCGTTTTTCCAAATGTTTCTACCGTCAACAATACCAACGGACAAGGTTTGTTTGTCACCGATGGCGGCAATGACTTCGTCGAATTGTTCAGGAGCTCTAACAAAGTCAACGTGTAAAGCGGCAACCGGTAAACCCTTGATGGCATCTAAGTTAGGGACAACGGTACCGAAGTAAGTAGCCAAAGTAATTTTTGGTAGATTGCTTTGCTTACCGAAGTAAGTGTAAGCCTTCTTGATGGCAGCTTGAGCGTTAGCAGGCAAGTCCAAGACTAAGACAGGTTCGTCAATTTGAACTTCAGTGGCACCAGCAGCAGCCAATTTAGATAGGACCTCAGCATATAGAGGCAACAATTGTTCCAAAAGGAACAATGGTTCCAAATCAAGAGAGTCTTTGTCTGCCTTACCCAAAAATAAGTAAGAAACTGGACCTAATAGGACAGGTCTAGTTTGAACACCTAATTCCTTGGCTTCCAAAAATTCATCAACTGGCTTTTGGCCGTTCAATTTGAACTGTGTGGTCTTAGAGAAAGTTGGTCTAACGTAATGGTAGTTAGAGTCAAACCATTTAACCATTTCCAAAGCGGTGACATCGACGGCCTTTTCGGTTTCAGTGGCCTTTCTTTGTAGACCTCTACCCATGGCAAATAAAGTGTCGATTGGAGATAGATCGTACTTAGTGTAACGATCTGGAATGACGTTAAACAACAAAGACAGATCCAAGACTTGGTCGTAAAAGGAGAAGTCATTGGATGGGATAATATCAACACCAGCTTCCTTTTGCAACTTCCAGTTTTGAGTTCTCAAGTCCTTACCGACCTTGAACAATTCATCGACGGTGATTTTACCGTTCCAGTAACCTTCAGTGGCCTTCTTTAATTCTCTGTTTGGACCGATTCTTGGGAACCCTAAGACAGCAGATTGAACCATTTTTGATATGTAACTTGAAATTATTTTGGTATTTAGTTTCTTAGAGTGTTGTCAATGCTCTTAGATGCTTGATCTTTTATGATACCAAAAGAAATTAATAAGAGTGATATACAATATGTAAAAGGGAAACTAGTACTATTGAAGATGGAAATATCCAACACTTATATAGAATTTTTTTTTTCTTTCCTTTTTTTTCTCTCGCAGTTAGGAAAACTAGCTAGCTTCCCTTAAATTACTGCATCTATCGCAGTTTCTTCCATATTCACATTCACAGTTCTCAATTGAGCAGAACGAGCTATGACTACCACAGTTTTGCGACCGGGAGATAGAGCGAAAGAGCTGCTGTGACTGCGATGACTCTAGCAAAAAATATTCGCTTTTTTGCACGTTCGCAACTAAACGAGTTCAAGGCTAGTCCCGTTTCTAGCTTTTTCCCTTTACCGGCCCACATTTTTTTCAGCTGACTCCTGCTCTGGCTTATGACTCTGATCACAAGTCACGTGAAATATGTTTATGTGGCGTTTTCGAAATAATGTGCACGTGATGTGGCGTAATGGTCCTTTACCCGGAGTTTCGGACCCTGGTTTGTGAGAAATTACGTGAAAACAACTGAATTTGGAAGCAAAGAAGATGACGGACCTGAGTTTGTATGGCTGCGAGAAATAAAGACCCAACAGATTATAACACAAGGAAAAATGCCCAGTAAAGACCCAGAGAGTGTTATAGATAAAGAAATACGGAAGATATCAGCAAGGAATGATGAGCTTATTAAACAGGATGGTACGCTAAAGAGGGAATATACTACATTATTAAGGAAGGTATCGAGCGTGATAACGGTGCTGAACAGTATTGATGCTGATTCTGGTTCCACTGATACAAAAGTCCCACGCTTAATATCTCAGGCGACAGTAGAGAAAGTATCCGAATTGAAGTGGTACAATGATCAAATATCGTCGATTGCCGAAAAGTTAGAGAACAAGGAGGATATTGAGATTCCGGAGGAGCTGACAGATGCTTTTGCTCTTTACAAGGAAACGCCACTATTATATAACGATACCCACATGCCGTAAATAATTCCTATATGCTGTGGTGTAGGGAAGTGCCTGGATTATGGAATATTGTATCTATATACATGTATACATGCGGCCCTTTTTTCCACGCTAACGTGTAAAATTTGCCGGCCTTTTGTCCCTTTTGTTGTCGTGCCTGATGACATTTTCAAGCGCCCTATTGTTAATAAATAGTCCGCAAAGAAACTTCCTAACGTGTGGCTTGAACCGATACTTTGACATCATATTAAATACTTTGAAGAACATTTTCTCATTTTCAAAAAGCCTTGGACCATATTTATTGTTTATGTCTGTAATTTCCTTTACTGCGTGATTTGAAAGAATATGGTTGCCTAGCTGACTCACTATATTTAGTACCTTGCTCTCGATCGAGTCATCGTCATTGCGGTATTGTGTAGCATAGGGAGAAGAGAGACCTTCGCTTGCGAAAAGGCTACTATTTTCATCCGAAATCGTAATACTTTGGCTTGTAATATCATTGTCGTATTTACTAACGATGATTCTTTCATTCAATGGATTTTCTGCGGTATCCTTCTCTTTGAGTAATTTGTCCAAATTAAATTCAATTGGTATGCTCTTTTCTATCAGGTCACCATCGCTTTTATTGAAAACAATCATCTCATCTGTATACTCGCCAAACGCGGACCATTTATGTTCGTTATACGAAAGAAATCTATCAAGTCTACTTGGTAGTGCGATCCCGATAGGCTCATCTTGTACACTGACACAACAATTCCACCCCATTTCGTCCAGAATTTCGCAACCTTCGCGGGTCATGCTGATTAATCCCAGAACATAAAATGCTGTAAACCTAACGCTGGTTACGCTGGTATTGTAGGCCACCTCGATAATATCTTCCACCAATGAGTAGTTATCCAATAGGCCTATCCCCAGTTCTGTAGATCCAATAAATCCAACACACCATAATGCTGCTTTTAAGTCCAAAATTTCTTGAGCATTTTCTACTGTAGCCATTTTGTTTCCATTAACGTATCTTTTTATAACGTTCATGAAAGTAACTAAATCTCCCGTTTGGCTTAATAGTAATATTCCGTCTTCTGTTTTCGTTAGACTCTCATAAAAATGTAATGGTAGGCGACCCTTTTGTTGAAATGTGAGGGACTTCGCATTGATTGATTCATTTTTCTTCAAAAATTCCTCCACAATATGAACATATTCGATGTTTTTTTTGGATAACCACGAATCCCTTTCCTCCTTCACAAAATTGATTTCGTTCAGCAACTGGAACCCGTATGGACGACTCAACAATTCGAAAAGTATTGGAGACCTGATAAATACCATTTGGTTCAAAAACATCCTAAGTGAGGTACCCAGTTCTTCAGAGCCATTTCCTGCAACGATACATTCATATAAAGCTTGATCCGCCACAGCGACTACGCTGGGGCTCAAATCGTATAATTGTCTCGTTAGCATTTCCATTTTGAATTGCTGTAGTTTGGTTTTATTCGCTTTCAGCTTAAGATCACTTTCTTTCGTGGACAACAGTTCCTTTAATTTATCGCCTATATGCTTTGTGGCTTCAATCCTAACTTTCTCATTGGCGACAACAAGGGCCTTGCCAATAATGACTCGGCAATGTGACGAATATTTCAAATCTAATTCCGGTATTGTTAATAATAAAAATTCAAGCCCCAGTTTCGATTCAAATTGAAACATCTTATATATAACGGTGAAGAAATTCCACCTTGTCAGGATATGAACTCCATTCTTTGATTGCGTCAATATTCCAATGAATTTGAAGTAGCCAAATATTATTTTTTCTCGTAGTTTATTCTTGTTGAAGATGTTACCTGATATATTTCCCTCCATTGCTCTAAACATTAAAGATGCCAGTTGCGGTATAATTTTAGTATCATCCATAAGAATTTTCATTCCTTCCGGGGTTGCCGTGAGTGTTTTGAAAAACTGGCATCCAACTTGCACGTACTTTTGAGATAACTTTGCACCTTTATTGACATTGGAAAATCTCAATCTAAGTGGTCTGTAAAACACTAATAATCTTCTAATGAACTTAGTTGATTTAACCAATTCTTCCAGTTGCTTTTTATTTAGTAACGGTCCTTCAAGTAATTCGTTAATTATGTTCCAATTCCACCGCGTAAAATCTTTTGTTTGTAAAACTTTAGAGTCATAAACCATTCTTCTAAATCGGAAATCATCCACTTCACGAAGAAGAGTATTCTCTTTGATATTTTTGGAAAACGATTTTATATTTTGAGCATAATCAATGCCTGACATGCCTATTGTATTTCTATTTCTATTCATTCTATAAGCAATTTTCTTGAACTGGAATGTTTCGTTCACGTAAGTGAAGTTTTCCTTGGAAATTGGTTTTGATACTGAAGTATACTTGTTGTCGACTAAATTCATCCTTAAATTGAAATATTCAGTAAGAAGATATCTGCCCTTTGCCACCAGATGGTCATCTCTATCCTCTTCGCTCAAAAGCTGAAGGAGATGGGGTACAAATTCTGAGTTCTCTAGAATTAGCACGATTAACGCTAACCTTTGATTCACGGACATACATTCTTTGTAATACTGAGATGGGATTGGTTTGAAAGAATGAGAATGTCTGCCCCTTGGCTTGTATGGTAGTGGTTTGATTTTCAAAACATCAAGAAAGATATCAATGAGGTATTGGGCGCATATCGGAATTTGAAAGAATGATACCAATTGTTTGAGCGGTTTGAAATTGTTGTTGGAAAAAAGCATAAAGCCATTGTAGCTGTTCAAAGTTATTGAGATAAGTGTAGAAGCGTTTTGCATTTTTTCCACATTAACGGTTGATTTTGTATTTGTATCGGAAAAGACCGTGGTTAACACAGATACATTGAAATCTTCCAGGAAATACTGCCTTGTCTTGTTGGTAGCCATTAATTGTAAAATAGTGTCAAGTATTACCGACGCGAGTGGAAAAGAAGTATAATCTTGTAAAAATCCCTCGATTACTCTCATACCACGGCATTCTTTAACCATTTTTGGGGCGACAAAACAAAGCTCCAACAGAGTTTCCAATGCCATGTGCCTTAAGGAGTCTTCAGGTTTTTCAACACAGCTTATTATAGCTTGCATAACTCCTTGTGTAACGCCATTGCTATATTCAATGAATCTTCGTACTATTTTCAAGGCTTGTTCCCTTTCTATTTGATAAGAATTGTCCTTCGCAAGGGAAATTATTATAAATGCATCCAACCTTAGCTCTAACAACTCGTCAATGAAGCTCGAACTATTGATTAAGTAGCGACATACTCTGTAAGCAGATGCTGCAATAAGTTTGCTTCCATTAAGGAGTAGATTTTGAATTGATGACATAAATGAAGTTAGGACTAGATCTTTTCTTATCTCCGAATGTTCTTTCAACAAAGTGACAAGGCCATTTGCTTTTTGGGCAATAAAATCAGGGTTGACATTCTTTTCTTGAAAACTTTGCATATAATCGCTTACAAGCCATGTGGCTGCTTCAGTTGTTGTGGATGTGAAGATTTGATTTTCGTTTTCAAGAACGCCATGGTCTTTTTCAGTATCATCCGTTAACTGTACTTTATTAGAATTATCTAAATCTGGAGTGGAAAGTGTAGAAGTATTTTCGTTATTCCGTGAGTTGACGGTGCTATTGCGATTTAAGTTCTGTTGGCTGTTACGTTCAGTTCCTGAAGTGGGAGTCGTGAGATAGTCGTCATCAAGGGTAACTTGATCTGTCAGACTGTTGTGGTCGTCCAATTCTTCACTATCGTTATTTTGGCGATCATCGTTTCTGATGCTTCCTACGTCAGCCTTTATTGAACTGGATGCTGTGAGTGACCTTTGTCTTTTCTTATCAAATTGTTGTTTAAGGTCGAAAATATGCCGCTCAACTCTTTTTATCGAGTTGTCAATTTCTCTAAGCTGCGTATTGGCTCTAATTCTCATTGAGTGTTTTTGTAAATGATTTGTAGAGTAAGATCCAGAGTAGATATCAGATATTGTAGAATCCCGAAGATGTTCGATATCGTCTTTCTTCTTGCGCAATCGAGCCAGTTCTTGGTATTGATTGTTTATTTCGGATTTCAGATTTAAAAGTGTTTTAGTCATTGTGCTTCTCGTTCGTCTTGCCAATAGGGGACTGGTCGGTGAAGGTGCACTATTTTCTAGCTTCTTGGTAGAGATAAATGAGGTCGAAAGCACCAGGTTTTGTTTATTTCTTTTGGAGCTTTCATTCATTATAGTTGATGGACTGCTGGAGGTGATATTCTTGGCGCTTGAGGTTTGGGTATTCGAGTTATCACGGCTATGTCTTGGGGTTAACAGTGGAGTGGTATTTGTTACTGAACGGTGCCGACTTGAAAGAGGGCTACTCTGTTTCGTACTGTGAGGTATGCTCATTGTGAATCTCAAAAATTGACAGAGTGGTACAGCACGAAGCGACCTACCTAGCGTGTAGACCTACAATTTGAGGGTACCTTAGTTATTTCCGAGAACAATAGAAACTGATCGATATTTCATCTTCCTTTTCGCCGATGGATCAATCAATTTTCAAGAGAACGTAAAAAAGAAAAAGACTGCAGTATGAATAAATGAAAGGATGTATACAGATACACGAATACGTGACCAGCTGGCAACAGCTTGTAATTATATTATTATTTACAGTTTAAAAAGGTTGAGCCAATATGTAGTGCTACTTGTTGTTTTCGCTCGACAGTAGGTCTTGCAATTGCCTAGTCAATTTGGCGGTTTCCTCGTCCATGCTTGTATCAGTGTCCAAAGTTTGTGGAAGATCCATAAGCTCTCTAGTCTTAAAGACAAACTCTCTTGCTGTTGAAATATCAAGTGCCCAACAAAATCCGAATATTAATGTGCTGAACGTCCCTAATGAAGCAGCGGATGCAAATGTTAATGCAGACATGGCTTCATTCCTTTGGGAAAATGGTGGGAGCTTGTAGTTTTGTTGGAACATAGTGGGAACATCTGCTTTCGATAAACGTTGTTAGTAAAAAGATTTCTTTCATTCCTGTTACTACCAGTAATAGGACAAATTACATACATTTTCGTACTTTTATGGCCCTGGAGATTAGCCTCATGGTGATCAGGGTGAAAGCGGCCGCACCATAAAATTTGGCCATTTGGAGAACCCTCCGTTTCTTGTACTCCTTCTTCTCTTCGGCCATAGTACCGTTCATTGATGAAGTGGTCGAACTAATTGCGGATAAGCCTGTCAAGATATTAATTTCTCTATTCTAGTAAGTACTAAATGCGTCTGTTTTTTCAAGAGAATCGCGGATGGTGAATAACGCTTTTCCTTTAAAAAGTACAGCCAGCAAACAGCTGCTGAGGTCTTCAACTGACTTTATGCATTTTAGTATTTATATATTCATTCGATCTATTCTGTTTATTTAGAAATTAAAGATGAGTAAGATGCGGAAATTTTTTGATGTTCCGGTGATATTTTGTATTGGGTTCTCTTTTTTTGGGGCCGTGGCATTGTCTTGAACCGATCAATCTTGCCTCATTTTCAAGTATCTCTTCACCACTTCGTCCTTCTTGATAATGTATACTACAGCCCCCCAGCCTGACAGAGCGTCACGGTCGGCAGCATTTAGTAGGGCCTGACTTATGGTTTCGAAAAGATCCTCCGGCTCTAGGTTAGGTTCGTACAGGGACTCACACATACCGAACAGTTGGTCGGATGCAGTGCCACTAACGATGAAATCCTTGGCCTCGTCGATACAGCCGATGAGATCAAATCCCGCAATAAAGGGCTTCCCAGACTTGGAATTGATACCTGCCACCACTGGCCCCACAAAGTATGGACCGAACCTTCTTTCATAAAGTGAACTCGACACTAATTGAGTAAACGTCTCAGGCTCAATGGCTCTTTCTTCCTTCAACTTATATAGGTTCGTCTTGTAGCGGAACATCTCGTTCAGAGTAGTTACGTCGGTAGCCAGACCGGTAATCCCCAAGAACACATGCCCATAGTGAAAGATTTTTTCAAACTTGTTCGACACACCTAGTGACTGGCTTCCGAGACGCAAATCACAGGCAATCGCCACACAGTCTTTGCCTGTCATCGCAACGACGATACCACCGTTAATAGAACTTGGATCCGACATTTTTATACTTTTTTCGTTATTCAATATTCTCAGAACAATTTGCAAGCAATGCACTCCACTTTAAACCACAATCCAAAACTTGTTCAACAACTTCCCGTTTCTAATTGGCCTCTACTTTATGCCAGAAACTCTTTCTTCCTCTCTTTCATTTCTTCGCCCCTGCATTTGCACTTTTTTTGCCACCGGCAATGCCATCTGGTCACATGACCGTACTACGTTAATAGTGATCTGGCTCATCACTACCATAAAATAGACCGAAATGGAACGAAATGGACCAATATCAGTGTTCAACGACTTCTATCTTGGTTATCCTGTGACACGTGGCCTTCTTGAAACATCATGGTCAGTTTTATTAATGTCATGGCACCATCCTACCAGGTCCCATGGATACAACATACTTCGTTACCCTATGCTACGCGTCATTTCCGCTATTTCTGCCCTGGTTTGTTTACAGTACGCGTGGTGGGACCATAAAGGGGAATAGTGGGGACTGGAGAAAAAATTTTCTCTCAGTTCCTCTATCTTCCGTAGTTTCCAGTCAGTATACTAGTTGCTAAGTGGAGCGACAAAGATCACACCCAGTTATTTGTTAAAGGCTTACTAGTTTGTTATCGTCGTATGTCACAAGTTCAAGAACAACATATATCAGAGTCACAGCTTCAGTACGGGAACGGTTCGTTAATGTCCACTGTACCAGCAGACCTTTCACAGTCCGTCGTTGATGGAAACGGCAACGGTGGCAGCGATGATATTGCCGCCACCAACGGCTCCGGCGATGGTGGTGGGTTGCAGGAGCAAGTTCTAGCGCAAGGTGAGATGGAGGATGAAGCATACGATGAAGCTGCCTTGGGTTCGTTTGTACCCATAGAGAAACTGCAAGTGAACGGAATTACTATGGCAGATGTGAAAAAACTAAGGGAGAGCGGGTTGCACACGGCTGAAGCGGTCGCGTATGCTCCCAGAAAGGATTTATTGGAAATCAAAGGTATATCGGAAGCTAAGGCAGACAAGTTGCTTAATGAAGCGGCAAGGCTGGTGCCCATGGGATTTGTCACAGCAGCTGATTTCCATATGAGAAGATCGGAGCTGATTTGTTTGACAACAGGATCTAAGAATTTGGACACGCTTTTGGGTGGTGGTGTGGAAACTGGTTCCATTACTGAGCTTTTTGGTGAATTCAGAACAGGTAAGTCCCAACTATGTCACACTTTGGCCGTGACATGCCAAATTCCATTGGATATTGGTGGTGGTGAAGGTAAGTGTTTGTATATCGATACGGAAGGTACTTTCAGACCGGTAAGATTAGTTTCCATAGCTCAGCGGTTCGGATTAGACCCGGATGATGCTTTGAACAATGTTGCGTATGCAAGAGCCTATAACGCTGACCATCAGCTAAGACTTCTGGACGCCGCTGCCCAAATGATGAGTGAATCCCGGTTTTCCTTGATCGTGGTGGATTCTGTTATGGCCCTTTACCGTACAGATTTTTCTGGTCGTGGTGAATTGAGCGCAAGACAAATGCATTTAGCCAAATTTATGCGTGCTTTACAAAGATTGGCTGACCAATTTGGTGTCGCAGTCGTTGTCACTAACCAAGTGGTCGCCCAAGTTGATGGTGGCATGGCTTTCAACCCAGATCCAAAGAAGCCAATCGGTGGTAATATTATGGCACATTCTTCTACCACGAGACTAGGCTTCAAGAAGGGTAAGGGATGTCAAAGATTATGCAAAGTTGTTGACTCACCTTGCTTGCCAGAGGCCGAATGTGTGTTTGCAATCTACGAAGATGGTGTTGGTGACCCCAGAGAAGAAGACGAGTAATTATTCCCCCTCTTGTCTCTATTTACATCCACAGGTTTACTTTCAATTCTCCTCCTTGTCATAGGTTGCGTTCCGTACTTTTTTATCTTCATTTCTGTCCACTGTCTTAGATTTTTGCATATATTTCGTCATATCTATCCCGCGACCCTACCACGGTCCTGCTTTTTTTTTCAGTTCTTTTAAATAACTCTCTTATTGTCACCTATTAAATATATGTATTTTTTTCTACTCTACTTCTTTCCGATGACTACTTTTTCTTACAGGGTCCGTGCGGCTTTATCCTTTTAGGGGAGTGAAGAGAAAAATTTTCTAATGATGTCGCCATCCTCTTATAAGACCAACGCAAAATACTATACTCTCCTTCACGCCAATGATTTTTCCTGTTTTCATTTCAACCTTTTAAATTGAATGTAAATTGTACTTGAAAAAAAAAAAAGAATAGAACAACACTTTTAGCAGCGGCAAGAGAGTACGTTGAACACAACGAGTATTCTTTCGTTAAAATCAGGCAGTACCCATAATGTCCATGGCCATTTGCTCAAATACCCCTGGTGCATACCCTGAAATTGGACTCTGTAATGAGGTCGATAAACAGTTGAAATCAGGCGGATTCTCCTCTGATTCTTCTTTGATATTAAATAAACCAGAAGTTCACCAACACTGGTCTTCCGCTTCATCTCATATTTCACGCTCAAGTGATGTGTATACAAATGGCAAAGAAGAAATTTCATCTGTTGTTGGTGAGGACACAACGGACACTGACCCTTTCCCCTCATTGGTCGAAAAATATAACTCTTTTCCCACGAGAAAGAGTCTTTCCGAACAGAACGAATTCGATGATGATGTTGATGACGACGTTTCTTCCTCACCAGAGCAAAAATCACAAGGTTCTCGTGAAATTGAAATTCCTTCTGAAATTTCTTCTGAAATTTCTTCTGAAATTTCTTCTGAAATTCTAAATAGCACATCGCCAGACGGTACTTCAGAGTTTCACGACTTCGCTGAACCACCTCCCTCTCAGAATCAATCTGTCGCTCTCTCTTTCAGTCAATCAAATGATTTGGATTTTTTGAATAATCCAAGCGGATCGGGCTCTTCGAATGACATTAATAGAAGCTCGAGCTCCCTATCACTTCCCAAACACGTGTCATTAGACTTTAACGTTTACAATAGCCTTTGCTGCACAAACGAGGCCATTGCGTCAGAATCGCATAATGTGGCTAAATTTCACCTTGGAAAGGAAAATAAAAAGAGCTTGTTACCAAGATGGAAAACTATTGAGATGTACGGAGAAGCGGTTAAGAAAACTCAAGACATATATTCCAATTTTCAGTATGCGCAATACATTTTAAAGGTAGGGTTGGACACAGAAAAACTACACGAACTCGTCAAGGAGCGGGAGGATGGGAATGATAGCTTCACTATTGATTTTTTGAAGGAATCTCTAGTGAACGACGCGAAAGTGATTTTGAAGAGACTAAGTGCCATTGGATATCCTGATGCACAATACCTTTTAGGTGACGCTTACTCCTCTGGAGTTTTCGGTAAAATAAAGAATAGAAGGGCATTTCTTTTGTTCTCCGCTGCAGCCAAAAGATTACACATTGAAAGTGTTTACAGAACCGCTATTTGCTATGAGTGCGGCTTGGGTGTAACAAGAAATGCACCGAAGGCGGTTAATTTCTTGACCTTCGCAGCAACTAAGAACCATCCAGCAGCAATGTACAAATTAGGAGTATATTCGTATCATGGTTTGATGGGCCTTCCTGATGATATTTTAACAAAAATGGATGGTTATAGATGGTTGCGAAGGGCTACGTCCATGGCCAGCAGCTTAGTTTGTGGTGCTCCTTTTGAATTGGCCAATATTTATATGACAGGATATAAAGATCTTATCATTTCAGATCCAGATTATGCTATGGAATTGTACAAGAAGGCAGCGGTCCTAGGGCATGCTGAATCGGCAAGAATATTAGAAGAAGCTCGCAGAAATGGAGAGTTTGTTCCGCAGGAACATCCTGGTTCGGCACAAAAATATCGTAAAACCTCCGATGAAGCTGTGGCGGCCAGAAAGTTGATCTAATAGATAAAGCACAGACTTCTTTAAAATTTTCTTCTTTTGTTCTTGTTTTTTCACAAATTGTGAAAGTTCCATTAACTTTAGGATTTTGTTTGATCGAAAATAGACTAATCTTCACATCCTTCGTTACTTTTGAATATATTGTTTTGCTGTATATCGAATAAATAAAACTTGACTAAACTTTTTTCGTTATTTAAACGGCAGATTTCTGTGTCCTAGTTTTAGAGGTGTATTCCAACTCTTTTTTTCGTTAGCACGGTGGCATTAGTTATATTACAGAGTATTTAACTTACGGCTTTCTGTAGTCCGACCACATACGATATTATAATCATTTTAAACCTTTTCCATCGTGGGAAGTAGTAACTGGATATTGTTCAACACGTATACTTTCATTCATTTCACGTCACGATACCGCGATTGGCCGCTAATAAGACGATAAATAATTTTCTGACCTTGATGTTTTGTCTTTGAAATATTTATATTTTGTTAAGCAAATTTGGCATCAATACGGCGGTCCCGCTCCTCAGCCCAAAAGAACAAAGAAGAAAGATAATGATAACAAACTGTATGCTATTAACAGCACCTATAAAATGATCCTTTACAGTATGATGGTAAAAACATGCCCTCAAACATCTGTAGAATGGAAACAGCATTCAACAAGAGAACAATAATTTTTTATATAATTATGAATTTATAATCTCAATGATGAATAAAATACAATATATTAATAAATGTTTAAAGGTGCCAATATTCGTCTTCTCGCTAAATTGCGAATGTTACTAAATAGTTACACACAGGGTGGAAAATCACATTTGTTCTGTAATTGTTTCGTTAACATTACATCTAGCGTGAACAGCCAAACAAAACTTTCATCATTTTCATAGCCTAATTTTTAAGTCAGATTATTCCGTAAATGATTGCACATTAAAAGCAAGAAAGGCCAGCGACATTCAAAAAAAAGCTTAATTGCTATATACTTTTTCTTGCAGTAATCACCAGGCGAAGTTTGACAAAATACTCCTCGTAAAAGAGCTAAGAAAAATTCTGGGCAATGAATGAACCAGGTTTTAAAAGCAATAACCTAAGCATCTTAATAAAGTTCCTTTGCCACAGGAACTTATGATCGGCATAGAGTGCTTAGCGCCACCTTTTTTCTTCATGAATATAATTCAAGTGTTTGATATGGAGCTATTGTATGACGTTCACGAGACGACAAATACACATCCGTTGATCAGATAGGCAACAGCACCTGCTTCAGCCTTCTGTAGGATAACTTCAGAGGGAACGATTAACCACTTTTCGAGATGAAATGCCAATTCATCCTGAGACCAGAATAATTTGCACTTTTAGCCGGTTTTACATAATTAAACTTTAACTATAGAGTGAACTGAGGTGTGGTGAATATTGAGATAATTTTTGGGATTCCATTGTCGATAATGAGAATTGGGTGAATAATTAGATAATTGTTGGGATTCCATTGTTACTAAAGGCTATAATATTATGTATATAGAATATACTAGAAGTTCTCCTCGAGGATATAAGAATCCACAAAAAGGCGTCGATAATTCTACAAAATAATAATAATATTTCTTCTTTCGTTTTATATGTTGTCATTCATTATCCTGTTACATTATCAATCCTTGCATTTCAGCTTCCATTAGATTTGGTGACTGTTTCTCAATCTTTATCTCATCTTTTTACACCGCATGTGATATTATACTACTAAATAGATGATATTAGAATTTCATCCAACAAGAAGCGCAAACAGTTGACTTGCGCTTTTTGTTGTAATGAGGAAGCCTTCTTTCATCAATTTTCTAACCAATTAGTTTCCGATATAGTGTAACGGCTATCACATCACGCTTTCACCGTGGAGACCGGGGTTCGACTCCCCGTATCGGAGTTTCTTTTTAAGTACTGGCCTAGTGATATCGCAGGGTGTCAGGAGCTATTATCACAACAAACCAACGCGGTTCGTACCTCAATTGTCCCTAAGTGAAAGAAAAAGCACTTAGGCCACTGTACGCTATATATACTTTACGTGCGGTTTTTACCCCGGAATTCGCGTTTCTTAATGTCAATGCGCGATTTCTATTATAGTTTAAAAACGTTGCACTCTGCTCTTTTCCAAACGATATGACGCCCCCCACAAAAAACTGTTTCTCTTGCATTCAATAAGATCGATCGAAGCTGTGTTTGGAACTTCCGATTTTATTAAACTTCTAGGGGCGAGCTCAACCTTTCGCTTGAACAAGCTTGCATGTGTCGTAAACTTTAGCTCGATCCTTGAAAAGTATTCGCACTATCAATAATAAACAGAAAATAAGAACAGTTACCAAGGCCAGCGAGTCTTCCATATGAAAAATGATAAAAAGATGGTTATCTGTGAATAAAAAAAAGTCACACTCAGAGAAAAGTACGCAAAGCAATGGTGAAATCAGTCGGGTAGCGATTAGCTTGAAGAAGACGAGAGGTTCTAGAGATCCATCCATAGCAAAATCATCGAGTACTAAGAGTAGTACATCAAGCCTACCTTCTAATCCTGCGAGCCATGAAAGGAAAAGCAAATTGAGCAGTCAATCGGATAACCTCACGGGGAATAAACATTACCATGACTATTATCGGAATACGGAAAATAGTGCAGATGAAAGAGAATACAATTCTTCTACCACATATGAAGATCGAGCGTTGGATACAGAGTCCTCTATCCTTTTCACTACTATGACAGATTTAATGCCATATGGGGACGGTTCCAATAAGGTGTTCGGATATGAAAATTTTGGGAATACTTGCTATTGCAACTCTGTTCTGCAATGCCTTTATAATATCTCCGAATTCAGATGTAATGTGCTGCGATATCCTGAAAGAATAGCTGCAGAAAACAGAACACGCAAAAGTGACTTGAAGGGCTCAAAAGTTAGGCTATTTACCAATGAAAGTTTCGAAACGGCCGCTAATGGCGGAAATTCTAATACGGGGTACCAAAGCAATGATAATGAAGATGCACACAACCACCACCACCTTCAGCAAAGCGATCAAGATAACTCTTCTTCTTCTACTCAGGAAAAACAGAATAATTTTGAAAGAAAAAGGAACTCGTTTATGGGTTTTGGAAAGGCCAAATCAAACTATAAAGACTCTACAAAGAAAGATGATAACAATGAGATAGAACAGCCCCAGCCTATTCACACAGTTGTCATGGCCTCAGATACACTAACAGAAAAGCTTCACGAAGGCTGTAAAAAAATTATTGTTGGAAGGTCGCTCTCAAAGCAGAGCGATTTCTTATCAAAAGCTTCAACTACAGATTGCCCAGCAAACTCGCATTGTCAATGTGATTTACAAAGCGGTAGAAATGCTTCGGCGGGTGATGATAACCTCGTTAACCCTGAAAGCTGTAATGATACTGTCAACGGCTCTAATTATAGTAAAGGGAATACGTTTCCAACAAGTGAACAAAGAAAAAAAGCGGCTTTGGTTAGAGGCCCTGTTCTTAACGTAGATCATTTACTTTATCCAACTGAGGAAGCCACCCTTTACAATGGGCTAAAAGACATATTCGAGTCTATTACTGAGAATTTGTCACTAACAGGTATTGTTTCGCCTACAGAGTTTGTCAAGATTTTAAAAAAAGAAAATGTTTTGTTCAACACCATGATGCAACAAGATGCCCACGAATTTTTAAACTTTTTATTGAACGATTTCAGTGAGTATATTCAACGGAATAATCCAAATGTGAAATTCGGGCCACAAAAAGATAGGAATAACGTCAGCGACAACTTTATAACGGATTTGTTCAAAGGTACTTTAACGAATAGAATCAAATGTTTAACTTGTGACAATATCACCTCGAGAGATGAACCCTTTTTAGATTTCCCAATAGAGGTACAAGGTGATGAAGAGACTGATATTCAGAAGATGTTGAAAAGCTATCATCAACGAGAGATGTTGAACGGGGTTAACAAATTTTATTGCAACAAATGTTATGGTTTACAAGAGGCAGAACGTATCGTTGGCTTGAAGCAACTGCCCCATATTCTTTCACTGCATTTGAAAAGATTCAAGTATTCTGAAGAGCAGAAGTCAAACATCAAACTTTTCAATAAAATACTTTATCCATTGACCTTAGATGTTTCTTCCACTTTTGATACATCAGTATCCAAAAAATACGAACTGAGCGGCGTCGTTATCCATATGGGAAGCGGCCCACAGCATGGTCATTACGTATGCATTTGCAAGAACGAAAAGTTTGGGTGGCTTCTGTATGACGATGAGACGGTGGAATCCATAAGAGAAGAAACCGTATTACAATTTACCGGTCATCCAAGTGACCAAACAACAGCCTATGTTTTGTTCTATAAAGAAACACAGGTTAATGAGGTCCACAATCAAAATGAGGACATAAACACTACTAATCAAGATCAAACACAAACTGACAATAATATTGAACAATTAATAAAATGCGACGATTGGTTAAGGAATCGTACACTGAAGGCAGCTGCAAATATTGAACGTAAAAAAGCCTTGAGAAATATACCCGAGATTAAGACTGCAGAAATCAAGACGCCTGTAAATGATAAAAAACACAATAAGCAAAAAAGAAAGTCGAGAATATTAAGTTTTATCAAATAAGTTGGAACGGGTTCAATACATCATGTAAATTGAGGACCAGTCTGTTCTAAAAGTCACAATATTAGTTACTTTTTTTTTTATGATTTCCACATTTCCTTCTACTGTATCGGACCTTTCGAATTTCCTTATACTTCATTTCAACTACTAGAGCAAATAATTTTCACCTATTTTCCAAAAGCAAAGGCGGCAAATCAGGAAAAATAAAGCTTTAATTATAATCTCATAGACACCAGGCGAAGCATAAGCGCTTATGCCAAATAGATATATGCATTCTTTCAAAAAATCTGTTAGTACACCTATATAAGTATATCCGTTTATGCCTCTCTTCTAAACAGGCGCATGTGTAAATAAATATGAGACTGATTCTCCGTTATGCAATCTTCTAATAGCTTCTGCAATCGTAGGGCTGATATCTACCTGATGGACGATGTCCAAATCCAAATCAACAGGTACTGTGTTGGTGCAGACAATTCTTGACAACCTACTCTTTATTAACTTCTCCCTGGCTGAGCCGGAAAATATACCATGTGTGACAATAGCAATAACCTCTTTGGCACCGTGATCCATTAACGTATCACAAGCTTTCACTAAAGTACCGCAGGTGTCTGCCATATCGTCAATTAACAAGCACGACTTGCCGCCAACATCCCCGACAAGCAGCATTCGTGAAACTTCGTTGGCTTTTTGCCTCTCCTTATGAATCAAAGCAAAATTCATATCCAGTTTATCTGCTAAGGAGGCAACTCTTTTCGCACCACCAGCATCAGGGGATACTAGTATTGCATTATTGAAATCTGTTCTGGTCCTTATATAATTTAGCACACTTGGCTCACCATATAAATTATCAACCGGGATATGGAAAAACCCTTGAATTTGTGAAGCATGGAGATCCATAGTAATGACATGATCGCAACCCGCAGTTTCTAAAAGATTGGCAATCAGCTTCGCGGTAATAGGCGCCCGGGATTTATCCTTTTTATCTTGTCTAGCATAAGGGAAGTTTGGTATGACTGCTGTAATTCTTCTGACTGACGCCGTCTTACAAGCGTGAATTAGGATGAGTAACTCCATCAGAAAATCGTTAATTTCGTGTTCTCCATACCCGGTTTGAATGATATATACGTCTTCATCACGAATGCTTTCCCCTATTGTAACAGAAGTCTCTTTATTTGAATACTGATATACTCCCACTTTAGATAACGGTATACCTAGCCTTTGAGAAATAAGCTCAGCCAACCCAGGATGTGAGTTACCAGCTAACAACTTAATACTATTTGTGGACATGTTTAGCGGAACTTACGGCAAGACAGTCCTTGACGGATCGGAAATCGTACTCTCTTTAAGCGGCCCTTCAATACCTCCTCATATCGTCTATTGTTCCAAAATTTTTTCATTGTTGAAAAATAATCACGTGCCTTGATAATTTTGCTGCGCGATTTGATAGGAAGATAGATATACGGGCACACTTGTATCTGTTCAATAGCAAACAACTTTAGAATGAGCTAAAACAACCTTTTTACTGTCTACTTCCACTCGACACCTGAGGGGGTACTCTTCTACAGCATTATTGCACTTTACGATTGGTATAGGTAGCCTCCCCAATAAAATAAGGAAATTTTGGTAATTTGTGTTCAGAAAAAGCCGAAATTGATTGCAGAGAACAGAAAGGAACTTTCTCATTATTACATTTTAGAAGCCGTGATTGAAAATACTACCATCGCATATCGCAGAAGAGACGTTAAGCATTAACTTAAAACATATTTGCAAACTACAAACTAAATACGTACAATAAGAAATGGCTACGAAGCAAGCTCATAAGAGATTAACAAAAGAGTACAAGTTGATGGTGGAAAATCCTCCTCCATATATTCTTGCCCGTCCTAATGAAGACAACATTTTAGAGTGGCACTACGTCATCACAGGCCCTGCCGATACTCCTTATAAGGGAGGTCAATATCATGGTACTTTAACTTTCCCATCTGATTATCCGTACAAGCCACCAGCTATCAGAATGATAACACCGAATGGACGTTTCAAGCCCAACACACGATTATGCCTCTCCATGAGTGATTATCACCCTGACACCTGGAATCCTGGCTGGTCTGTATCTACCATTTTAAATGGGTTACTGAGCTTCATGACTAGTGATGAAGCTACGACAGGATCGATTACCACGTCAGACCATCAAAAGAAGACATTGGCAAGGAATTCCTTAAGTTATAACACTTTTCAAAATGTTAGATTCAAATTGATTTTTCCTGAAATTGTAGAAGAAAATGTAGAAACATTAGAAAAGAGAAAATTGGTTGAAGGGGATGCTGCAAATACGGGCGATGAAACAGAAGACGCTTTTACAAAGGCTGCCAAGGAAAAAGTCATTTCTTTGGAGGAAATTCTGGATCCTGAAGACAGAATACGCGCTGAACAAGCGTTGAGACAATCAGAAATTAATTCCAAGAAAAATGGCAAAGAACCCAATGGTAGCTCTTCCATGGTTTATATTGGTATCGCTATTTTTTTGTTTTTGGTTGGCCTTTTTATGAAATGAAATAATTAAATGAACTAAACCTGAGATAAATTCTAACAACACAGAGTAAAAATCAATAGTATTATATAGACAAAACGGATCTTTTTATTATGAACATTGTAAATTATATATTTAAGTGTGTATTGACCAAAAGGCCTCAATAAAACACGTAAGTGAGATAAAAATTTGAGAAACAGAAAGCACGCTCTCCTAAAAACCTTCAACTTTCATTATAAGCTTGCCTTGAGCACGTTGTGTAGCCATATAAGAAAATGCCTCCTTAAGATTTTCCCAGGAATAAACCTTATCAACAATACAATCCACAACCCCCTCATTTAGTAGTTTGCCGCATTCGTGTATCCAATCATTGTTCTTGGAAATAATCTTGATATTCGGATCAAAGTAAAAATGAGAATAATCATATGACCATAGCATTGAGCCAAACATCTTTCTTGCATTGGCGCTAGGGTTATCCCAAGAATCAAAGACGTCTTTCTTGTAATTTCCAACATAATCACCGACCGTAGTAATATAAGCGCCCTTAGCGTGAATCAAATAACTAGAGTGACTCAAGATATCATAACCACCGATGAAGTCCAATACAGCGTTGAATTTACCCTGTGTATAATCTTCAGCTTCTTTGAGAATATCAAAATCATCATAATCCACAACTTTACCTGTCTCTAACATATGTCTAAGTGGTTTACTAGATTTTCCTCTACATGATAGATAATTTATGAAAATCATTTCATCTTTCAAATCGGGGAAATGTTCTGATAGGACCGTTGAACCATTACCTGACGTCACAACTACTAGCTTTTTAGAAACTTTATAGTAACGCTTCAATAACTGGATAACAAACATCCCTACTGAGCTTGTGCCGCCGTTTATTAAAACATTAGATTCTGTATCTAATTGACCCTTCTCCTTTAGCTGAGCTAACAGATTAAACGCTGTTCCTAAGCAAAATAAGGAACCGGCCGCCTTTTCCGGTGATAAAGTATGTTTGGGTCGCATCAAAATAGGTTCGACACGAGGATCAATCAGTAATGAACTTTGCAGGGCACCGATGGCCAACCTAGGATGGTAATAAATGCCGTACACATTGTCACCTACCTTCCATTTATTTGTCAAATTATCACCGACATGTGTTATCACTCCGCTGTATTCTCTTCCAATACCGGCTTCACCATAAATAGGCTTGCCGTAACCATTCTTAATCTTCATATCAACAGGATTCAAACCCGCATAATTCACTTGAACTACCAGTTTGTTTTTACTTATGGGCAATTTAATTTTGTTTTCATACGAAAAAGTTATGGGACCGTGTTTAGAATGGAAGACCAGTGCTTTAACAGGAATATGCCTTACATGCCTTAGCGGTCTAGCGACTCTAGACAGTGTCGGCTCATCCATAGGGATTGGCTTCGGCGCTGGGACTTCATGGTCCACTGTCAAGGCTTCTAGCTTAGGGTCTTTATTTTCTAAGATTTTTTCTGCCATCTTTCTGTGCTATTTTGAATTATGCTGTTTATTACGTCTTTACTTCTTGCGTAATGCACCTTTCAATTCAGGTAACTTTATCATGAGGCATAACCATGTATCCCCTTTCCATACTCCTCTCTGTTTATAACAAGGGCGATGCCTGAAAATCGTAATATAAATCAAATAATAACGATAAAGGGTTCATGACAGGCAAGACCAAAAAAGTGGATGCAAAACAAAGCTGAAATTAAGTTTGGCCTTCCACTGCTAGAAGAAACTGAAGCGTAATGCACAGAAAAATGCAAGTAGATAAATCATACATATTCATCTCGTTGTAAACAAATCCCATTGGAGCAGTAATTCTTAGACATGTAGCGCCTCGGAAAACAAAATAAGAATAAGAAAGATAAGCTCGAATAAGTCCGCTAGTGTACGTAGTCTATGTTCTATTTGCAGTTTTACGTGGAGTCCGCCATTATTTTTGGTTAAGGCCTTTTGAACAACAATAACCAAAGTCACATATCACCGTCATTAGGTGGAAAGTCTTCCCTGAAAAACATCATAACATCCAAGCATTTAAGACCCATACAACCTTCATATATTTCTTGCCGAGTACTAATAGTTCTCGGCGCGCAATAGGTCGATTATCCGGCGGAGCGCCAATTGAGCCTGATACAATTTTCCCAGCCCGGAGGGGGCAGAGAGGGAGGAAATGCCTTGCACAGGGGAGAGCAGTTAGCCTAACTTCGTTACGAACGGGTGTTGCTCCAGGCCAGAAGGCGTCCTGCCTAGCGTAGGCCTGATGAGCCCGTCAGTATTCCCATGCCCATCGTATTGAACTTAGTAGTGAAACTTATCACTAAAGTAGTGTTAAAAGCTATTATTTAAAAATTTGGATCGTGTACTTGGCAAACCTTGGAAGAACCTGAACACACCACGATAAAACGTATGTCCTGATACCCACCAAATGAGAAAATAGAAGGAGGAACCTAAAAGACCTGCCGGAGCCACAACTACTGGCAATATGCAGATGACGATCATAAAATTTCACATAAGCATTTTGGGCCATGAAACCACGCAATCTAACATTTGAGACTAATACTTGAGCATTAACGATGGCAAAGCCTGTCACTATTGTTGGAAAGATATTATAATGAAAGAGATACACAGAAAAATTTTTATGCTAGAATAATAATCATAGACTGAGTACGAGCAGTTGAAATAAGTCGTAACACTTAGCGAAATCGTCACTCTCTTTAGCCTTCTATCTCTATACATTCTTTCAAGAAAATAGCTTTACTAACAAGATAACAATTTTTAAAACAGTATAAAAATGGGTATTTCTCGTGATTCTCGTCACAAAAGATCAGCCACTGGTGCTAAACGTGCTCAATTCAGAAAGAAGAGAAAGTTCGAATTAGGTCGTCAACCAGCCAACACAAAAATTGGTGCTAAGAGAATCCACTCTGTCAGAACTAGAGGTGGTAACAAGAAATACAGAGCTCTAAGAATTGAAACCGGTAACTTTTCTTGGGCTTCTGAAGGTATTTCCAAGAAGACCAGAATTGCTGGTGTTGTTTACCATCCATCCAACAATGAATTGGTTAGAACTAACACTTTGACCAAGGCTGCCATTGTCCAAATTGATGCCACTCCATTCAGACAATGGTTCGAAGCTCATTACGGTCAAACCTTGGGTAAGAAGAAGAACGCCAAGGAAGAAGAAACTATTGCCAAGAGCAAGAACGCTGAAAGAAAATGGGCTGCTAGAGCTGCTTCTGCAAAGATCGAATCTTCCGTTGAATCTCAATTCAGCGCCGGTAGATTATACGCTTGTATCTCCTCCAGACCAGGTCAATCCGGTAGATGTGATGGTTACATCTTGGAAGGTGAAGAATTAGCTTTCTACTTAAGAAGATTGACTGCTAAGAAATAGAGAATAAGATAATATTTTATTACACTACATGTACAATTTTACTTATATTTTGTGTTGTCTCTTTCTGCTTATTTTCAATATTTACCATTCCATTTATAATTTGTAAAACAATTAACATAAAAGTCTTTTAAACTCTAACCAATAATATATTAAGTATCAATTGGCGAGTTAAAATATGCTCGATAGCATTTCACCGCTACATTTGTCTTGCAAGTTTTTGCTAGATGGGCTGCCTGGGTATTCTACGCAAGATTCGTCGCAATATGCGGGAAAATTTTCACCTCCTGTGATAGTTACCTACCCTTTCTATGTATTAAAACTGGATATCTATCATATTGGAAAAGACGATCAGTTGAATCTTTCCCCATAATAAGGATACTATTGTCTCTTCTCGACTGAGATTCGAAAAACCCCTCGGGTCTTGTTAGGACTAAATTATCTTTGTAGGGGTGGGATTATGTTATAATTCCGCGAGGTTTACACCAGCGATATCTCAACTCTAGCCGCATGCATTCCGGGATGTACTCTCTCACCATTGGGTGTTACTGAATCTAATAGGTTTCAAAGGGGATATCTTTTGCTCGGTGAGTTGTTACTTTTTCACTCGTGCAGTAAAGTACATTCTAGAAGTTCCTAGAACCTTATAGAACACCAAGAAAACAAAGAAGTTGAACAAAACACTAATTCAATATAATCAAGGGGTGCACTCCTTAGTTTAACATCAGCAACAAAATGTTCATATAAATAGAACAATATTCGAGCTAATAAAAGGTTGTCCAGAGGCCTATCTCTTCCTTTTCTACTTCTTTCAAATAAACCGCTAACAAAACGCAATTAACGAAAACAAAAGAAAAAATAAATAAAGAAATAATCATGTCAAAAGCTGTTGGTATTGATTTAGGTACAACATACTCATGTGTTGCTCATTTCGCGAACGATAGAGTTGAAATCATCGCTAATGATCAAGGTAATAGAACGACGCCTTCATATGTGGCTTTTACTGACACGGAAAGGCTAATTGGTGACGCTGCAAAGAATCAAGCTGCAATGAACCCACATAATACAGTATTCGATGCTAAGCGTCTGATCGGACGTAAATTTGATGACCCAGAAGTAACGAACGACGCTAAACATTACCCATTCAAGGTGGTCAACAAGGGAGGTAAACCAGTGGTGCAAGTGGAATATAAAGGTGAAACAAAGACATTTACTCCGGAAGAAATTTCCTCAATGATCTTGACGAAGATGAAAGAAACTGCTGAGAACTTCTTAGGAACAGAAGTGAAAGATGCTGTGGTAACGGTTCCAGCTTATTTTAACGATTCGCAAAGGCAGGCAACAAAAGATGCTGGTACAATCGCGGGTTTGAACGTCCTTCGTATAATTAATGAACCTACAGCGGCAGCTATTGCATATGGTTTGGACAAGAAATCGCAGAAGGAGCACAACGTCCTGATATTTGATCTAGGTGGTGGTACTTTTGATGTCTCTCTATTATCTATAGATGAAGGTGTCTTTGAGGTCAAGGCCACTGCAGGTGATACTCACTTAGGTGGTGAAGATTTCGACAGTAGACTGGTCAACTTCCTAGCGGAGGAGTTTAAGAGAAAAAATAAAAAGGATCTAACAACTAACCAAAGGTCGCTGAGAAGGTTAAGGACCGCTGCTGAAAGAGCCAAGAGGACTCTGTCCTCATCTGCACAGACATCTGTCGAAATAGATTCATTGTTTGAGGGTATTGATTTTTACACTTCAATCACGAGGGCAAGATTTGAAGAATTGTGTGCTGATTTGTTTAGATCTACATTGGAGCCAGTGGAAAAAGTTTTGGCTGATTCGAAATTAGATAAGTCACAAATTGATGAAATTGTGCTAGTCGGTGGTTCAACAAGAATTCCAAAAGTACAAAAATTGGTATCTGATTTCTTCAACGGTAAAGAACCAAACCGTTCGATTAATCCAGATGAAGCCGTCGCTTATGGTGCTGCCGTTCAGGCTGCCATCTTAACAGGTGACCAGTCGTCGACGACCCAAGATTTGCTGTTACTGGACGTTGCACCATTATCTCTAGGTATTGAAACCGCAGGTGGTATTATGACAAAGTTAATCCCAAGAAATTCAACCATTCCAACAAAAAAGTCAGAAGTTTTCTCCACCTACGCTGACAACCAACCTGGCGTTTTGATACAAGTTTTTGAAGGTGAAAGAACAAGAACGAAGGACAACAATCTACTGGGTAAATTCGAGTTGAGCGGTATCCCACCTGCTCCAAGGGGTGTACCCCAAATTGAAGTTACATTTGATATTGATGCTAATGGTATTCTGAATGTGTCTGCCGTTGAAAAAGGTACTGGTAAATCTAGTAAAATCACAATTACAAACGATAAAGGAAGATTGTCGAAGGAAGATATCGATAAAATGGTTGCTGAGGCAGAAAAGTTTAAGGCCGAAGATGAAGAGGAAGCTCAACGTGTTCAAGCTAAAAACCAGCTAGAGTCATACGCCTTTACTTTGAAGAATTCGGTGAACGAAAATAATTTCAAGGAGAAGGTAGGTGAAGAGGATGCCAAAAAATTGGAGGCTGCTGCTCAAGACGCTATAAATTGGTTAGATGCTTCACAAGCAGCCTCTACGGTGGAATACAAGGAAAGACAAAAGGAACTAGAAGGTATTGCAAACCCTATTATGAGTAAGCTTTACGGAGCTGCAGGTAGTGCTCCAGGAGCAGGGCCCGTTCCAGGTCCTGGAGCAGCTCCTACTGGTGCACCGGACAGTGGCCCAACGGTTGAAGAGGTTGATTAGGTAGGCTTTTCAAAAATGCGATGATATAACAGCGTCGCATTTTCTAGTTTCTCCGTCATACAAACTTTTTAAATATGTATATAAGAGACAGAATCAAAGAATTATCAAGTGATTAGTATCTTTATACGTTCTCATCGATCTAGTTGCTAGAGAATGGCCGAGTATCTTAACGGGACGCGATTTCGCGTTTATATATGAAGCCGAGATTGCTAAGAGAAAGCTATCGCGAACCGGTACGGATAATTAACTACTAACTGAACAAAATACGTCAAGGAGTTTTGCTTGGAAATGTACGGCAACCATAATTTGAATTCAGATGATAGTTGTTTCAATTGGAATGAAGAGAAAGCCGCAGAACCATACCGTCCAAATGTTTCTTTTGACCGGAGTTTAACACCGCAATCCTTAAGAACATCTACACATAGGTTATCAGAAGAGAAAAAACAACAAAACGGGGTCATACACATTGACGATTCCCCTTCAGTCGTTTCTGATGTAATATCAAACAGGCGAGATCGTTCACAGGATTTTTTTGGGCCTCATTCTTCATCCCCTATTGCCCCTTCTGAGCGACAACGAGCGGATCAGAGATCACGGTTGGAATCTATGAGGTCGACTAAACGTCGAGATAAAATGACCAAAATACGCGGTGGTTTAGAAAAGATGGAAGAGATGATCATGCAAGGTGAACATCTTAGAGAAATGCGAAGACTAAGACATGAAGCTCAAAAGAACACAGTACCCTCAGACATGGCTGAGTACATGGAGTGGCAAAACAACGAGGATTTGGAAGACGATGAGCTGCTTGATTTCGTTGAAAAACAAGAAACTTATAAAAAGGAATTAGAACAACTTTTGAACAATGCTAATAAAAATGTTCATGAGAACAACTCATTTCCGAACTCCTGCACATAATGGGATCATTAATATAACAGGAAGAGCCCTACCTCTAATATTCACGGGCTTAAGTGAGCTGTTGAATATAAACATCTTTCCGCATACGCTGACTATCAAGCTGGCGCTTCCTCTTTTGTTACTTTCTCCAGTAGAAAACGAAGGTGAATGGTATTGTTTCTACGTTTCTACGTCTATTCTACCGCGTTTAAGTATATATTTTGGGCTACTCAAGTTAACGGCATGTAGTCAGAATAACTTGATTTTCTGGCATTGAATCAACTAACAGGTCACCGTATGCATTCTCAGTTAGCCATGATTGACGTGCTGGAAAAGAGCAGTTTACATACACTATGTGTATATGTGCGACTGTTTGTATAAAGGATGACGTAAGATCTTGCGTACGCATTAAAGAAAACTACACAATCAAAGTAACTGGGTTAAATATACAAATTATTCTCTTCATTTCATGCCATGGTGACGATCCTTCACATAATCTTGAACAAGATCAGTGTCTGGATCATATTTTTCCAACTTTTCGATTTGTTCCGGCGTAATAGAACCGCGCAATTCCGGATTATTTTGGTACCAATCTTTGATCAACCACACCATTTCTTTTCTTGCTAATTCAACGTTTCCTTCTGAGTTTTTTATGATATGATTCAGAGTATAATAAAGTTTTAAATGAGAAACTCCCGCCAGTAAAAATATTGAACAGATAGATCCATCAGCGGCTGGACTTTTATTGGGGAAAGATTCAAGTATTTTATTCATTAAGAATTGAACTGGGAAGATAACGTCTGTATCGTGAGTTATTTTACCAATTCGACTTAGTGTGTTGGATATCGAGGAAAGAAAAGATTCTTGGCCTGCACTTTTCCCATCAGGCAATGGAGTATTTTTTATGCTATCAATCAAACGATCCCACTCTCCTTGAATTACTTTTTCATCTTTGAATTGAGATACTTTGAAAATCCTTAGTTTTATTTCATAGTAATCTAACGGGTCTGCACAATCATTGAAAAGGTCAGATAATGGGAGCACCTTTCCATTTAGTTTAAGTATTAGTTGCTTTCTATAGTGTTCATCAATCCTTGTTTCACCTTCCACCAAACTGAGCAGGTCATCCTGAATGGCTGCTATATCGAAGAGCTCGTGGATATTCTCAGACAACTGAACAAGTGCCGGCTTCCGGTCGAATGAAGTTGAGCTATCACAAAAACCATTTGCTCTAGCTAGGCATTCGATTCTTTCACTTAATTTCAAGTCAAAATCAGCACTAGCCAAAGCGTATAAAACATCAGCTGCTTCGAGGAAGTGTTCTTCCTTGGATAAGTAGAACCACAACAGGTTACAAATTTCCAACGATTTTTCTGCTTTTTCTTTCAGGTATGGTAAGACAAACTGAGAATGTAATTGTAATAAGTCGTCTTGTCTTTTATTTGCGACTAGCCAATCATAAAAGCAATAATGGAAGAACCGGTTGCTACTATTCATCATCACTGAATAAACTCTTTCCTTTAGTGACAAAGCTGGTGAAGAAATCGATATGTTTGCTATTGAAGGGGATTGTTCGGCAGGTGTGTTGTCATCCACGCTTTTCACGATGTCAAAAATTAAAGTATACACATTGATACGTTTATCGTAAAAATCTTTCCTTGGATCAGCAATCTTGGAACCTTCTGAGACATACTCTTGCGCTTGGTTTGCTTTATCAATTTTATCTGCAACTCTAAGTAGAAATTCTACAGTCCTAGGCTGATAATTAAGTTTCACCATGATATCCACTATACGTCTCAATTCATTCAACTCTATATTATCAGCACACCTTTCATAGAGATCGATTGCAGTGTCTAAATGGTTCCTCGATATTTTAGAATCTATTATTTCGAATTTCTGTGCTGCTTCTAGGTGCTCTCCTGCCCTGTAACATAAAATGTCTGCACCATGACAAAAAGATCCAAAGCGTTCTTTTAAAACGTTCATAATATAATCTGCCGGTGCGCCGCTAGCAATGTTGGCATTTACAACTTCTATTAAAATTTCCTTTATTAATTGTTTAGTCTCTGTGTTAGGTGTAAACAGATCATGAAAATGAAGACTAAAAAAATATTCTCTTGTTTTGGAGTCGTAAACTCCCCCCTCACCCATCAGCGTATTCAACAAAGATTTGAAAGCATCAATATCTTCATAGAACACATTTAAAAGGGAAAGCGCATCTTTAATTGAGTTTATCAACAGGATAAGAGCATTCATGGCAATAGACTCAGCATCGGATGCGGTTATAGTATTACTATCCTTTGGAGACACAAATGAAACGAAAGAAGGACGGTGAATATTGAAGAAATCTGCCAAAACAGATATCGACGATAAATAATACTCAACCTGTGGCCTAGTTATAGAAATACCAAAAATATTTGATTTCTCCGCTTTGGAAGCCCTTCTAAAAACAAAGACCTTTTCTTCCCATATTTGGCAAAATAGTCTTGTAATCAATAGCGCAGAACCATAAAATCTGGGAGATAGCACAATGTTATCACCTTCACCAGATTTATCGAGTATCTTTTGTGCAATTGGCGGCACACTGCTACTGTCTCTAGAATTTTTCGGTTTTATTTCAACTATCCCGGGTATACCAGCAGAAAAGAAGGCCAAGGCGCTTGCTTTGATATGCTCTGACTTATTAAACTTACAAGCTAAATAAAGGGCTGTAGAGCAAGCCTCAGATAAACCATAACTGCGAATAAATGGTAAAGGGTTTTCGATCAAACTTTCAAAGACTTCATCGGGCGTACGATAGCAATATATCTCCAGGGCATTGCTTGTTAAAACGGCAACTTTTAATGGCTCCACATTGTATTGTGAGGCAAAAAAATTAGCGTAACCTTGTGGAGTAGAAGTATAATTAAAACATCTGGTTAAAGGAACGATCTCTTTAACCTCATCCGTCGTATCGAGTAGTGTGGTATTTTCTACATATTTACCATAATTTTTTAATATGCCGTAATCTGGAACACTAACATAAAGTTTGTGTTCCTCTTTATTTTCCAGTTGATTTCTTCTTGCAATACTGTTCGATGATTCCCCAGAATTGTTCCTTTTTTTCACGGACGTAAAGTATATACCTGGAGATATTATCGTACTAGCGCAAGTGGTGTTGATATGAGTCGAACTAGCTTTTTGTGCTGAAAGTGGGCATATATCCTGTGTGTATAGGTGCTTTTGGTTGACTATAGAAAATTTTCTTTTCTCTAGGGAATTAGATATACTGGTAGGAGGAAACTTCAAAAAGTCTAATTTTAATGAGCCAATCGATCTCCTAGAAGTGAAACCCTTGAAATACAAGCGTACCCCGGTAGTAGTTATAACTGCCAAAAATAAATCATTGTTCTCCCGCTTAGATATGGAAACAATTCTAGCAATCTTGAAAGCTCGACTACTGAGTAGAGGTGAATCTTTTATACCCAATGCGCTTATGCTACGCCTAATATGAGGAATATCAATTAATACTGGCCCTTCTAACCCATTACTAGTGATTAGGTAAGATCTGACAATTGATTTCGTTGATAACGTGTGTAAAACACCTCTTGATTGGTCAATGTCGAGCTGTGATATAGTCTCTTCCTCGGCGCCAGAATCCCCTTCTAGCACTTTTTGTATCAACTTTCCTCCAGGCATGCTAGGTATTAGTTTTGTAGGCAGCAAATTCGCGAAGCTTGACTTTGTCAGACATATTTTGTTACACTTGCTGTTAAACAGATTCTCCGAGCAATTATACTGTAGCTCCCACACATTAACACTGTCAGTTGAACCAGTGAAAAATACTTGTCCAGTTCTTTCATAGCTTATTATGTTAGAAACGTTGAACCCAGTTACGTTTACTTTTAATCCTGTGTTGAAAATATTTAACTCATGAGTATGGTCATCAAATGATATTGTTAAAATATAAATATCAAAAAGAGTAGCGACAATCAATAGGTTTTCAACTGAAGAAACAAATGTGTTTGGCCTAGGCTTAACCAATTTCACTTTTAGAATGGTGTGCTCGATCTCATTAATACAGTGGAACTCTGAACTATTATTGATGTTCCACAAGATCAATTTATTATCAGAGGTTATCCAACAATAGTTCAGCTCGAGGAACATACCCATATCACTCTTTATTTCCGTATTTGAAACTTCTAATAAAACTTCGTCCGGTATATTTGTCACTTGTTGTCTTTGGAAGGGGGTAAATGCCCCTAATCCACCGACTTCATCTGAGAAATTATAGTCCACACCTTTTCTGTAGTAGGCTGAATTATCTAATATTGGCGTATTTCTATCCCTAAAGTTCAAATCCTGGACAAATTCACTGGCCAACTGCAACGGTTCAGACGAAGTTAACCCGCTTACCTTAACATGCGTGGTTACGTCATGAAATTCTGGTTCAATAGTGTTTCCCGCCTCACTGTACTTGTCTAATACATCTTTTCTAGTTGGCTTCTTGCTCGGGAAGGAAATGCTTGACAAGTTGAGCTTACCTTTGTTTTGGTCATCTCTTAACTGATTCTGTAAGCGATCTCGTCCTAAGGACGCGGGAACTGTAAAGGTTTCGCGGTCGTAATCAACTCTTTTTTTTAATGGAGTTGAATACATTGCGATTGAAGTCCGTGCTGTAGTTTTTGTACAAAATGTTTTGCTATCAAGTAGATTTTATTCTCATTTTCTTTCTATTGACTTATAAATCCATTCAAATTTCAAAAAGTATTCAGTAGGAATCTCTGTTGACAAAATCCGGGTAACATTAAAAGTTTTGTGTCACTAATTTCATTATAATTTTACTAAGCAAATACTATAATAATGCAATAATCCGCAGACGTTAATGGAAAAATCAGCAATAGAAGGTAGTTCATATTAATTCATAGCAAGATATTTTACTCAGAGAACATTTTAATTTTTTTGAGAAATAAAATGAGGGATAAAAGTTGTAGGAAGAGAACAATTCCAGATGAAGATGCAAGCTATTTCAAATTCCCAAATAAGCTTCAAAAGTATTCTCGATTCTTGAGCCGGAAGATATCCAGTACCAGCCCAAAAAAACAACCAAAAAACAACAATACAGAAAGCGTCTTATCGGTCGTACCGAGTAGTCACAGGGAAGACTTGACAAAACTAAAACGAAACGTCAGCAACGCTGTAGCAAACAAACATACCCAAAAATCACAAGAGAATGTCATCAAAGAAGATACAGCGAAATGCTTGACAAGAAGTAATTTAAAAAAATTACAAGAGAAAATTTTTGATAAAGAACTTAATGATATTGTCTGTGATCATTGTCTTTGTAGTACCGAAAATAGAAAAGATATCAAGTATTCACGACTTTGGTTCCTTTTTGAATTGGAAATGAGTGAAAACTGGAATGAAAATCTCCGGCTTAGTTGCTATAATAAATATGTGTATTCTGCTATCGATAAGACGTGGATAATGGAGAATATTTTATTTAAGGAACAAGAAAAGAATTATGAGTATTTTCCTATAGGACAATTACTGATACCCAACAATATTGAATATTCCAATAAACCGAAAAGACAAGAAAAAATTGAGGATTTAACGATTGAAATCGATAGTATTATAGAGGCCAGCCACCAAAAGGAAAGATTCTTACCCCAAAGTGTCCTGATAAAAAGGGAGAAGGAAATTGCATTTAACGATTTTCAGTTGGACGCCAGAAAGATTCTAAACGATTTGAGTGCCACTTCTGAAAATCCGTTCAACTCTTCACCAAGTACAAAGAAAATTGAATCAGAGGGAAAAACTTTGGAAATGGTTCCTAAAGAGAAGAAAAACAAAAAGATCATAGGTGCACTGGAAAGGAAGCTACATATAGATCAAAATTATTGAATGAGATATTTGCGCATTTACAATGAATTAAAATGATAGTACAGCGTAATAGCGCCTCATAGGCAGTTTTTTTTCTTTTTTAAAAGCATAGAGAGACTTCCTAATCTTTTCAAATGCCATTTCATCTGCTAAAAGCCTGTATCATTTAAAAAAAATATCTTTTACATATTGCAAATACAAAATATTACAAAAGTGATGTTCTTGTGCACGGAAGCCATCAGAGAAGAATTTCACCTTTTCTTTTTCTCTTTAACTTCTTCATCGCTTGTTGCATGTAGTCTAATGACGTTTGGATAATCTGGTCTGTTACCCATATGACCTTGATGCCAATCATAACTTAGAGCGTACGCAAATACACTACCATTCCTATTGAAGTTACACACGGGAATGGATGCTTGCAAAGTAGGATAGCCTTTCAATCTATGCCTTTGATTCTTATCCCAGAAATTGAATGTGCCATCGCCACCGGCCGTAACAAAAGTGCCATACAATGGGTGAAATGCTATACTATTTACAGGGTACACTAGAGATTGACCGTTAGAGCCAGGTGCCCTATTAGGGTTGGTTTGACGATGGCATTTGAATGAAAAACCTGACTTTTTCTGCATACTATCATCGATATACCTTATGGAGCATCTGCCTTCCACTGAACCAATCGCATATCCATCTGCTTCATTATAACATGCCACACATCGTGTTTGCCACTTTAAAGGCGATGTGGTTGCCTTAAAAATCGTTGTTGGGTTTGCTAGATTGATAATAGCGATATGTCTTTCTGCAGTAGCTACCACTAACAGAGATTGTCTACTATCCATGGAATACACTCTTTCAGGCATCATGACTGTAGACACCGGCTGGGGTTGCCTCATATCCCAATATTTTATAGTTTTATCCCAGGATCCTGTTACTATACACTCTGTGTTCGATGGTCCACATTGAACAAACCGTAATACCTTTATTGGTGCAGAATGCATCCCAATCTGCTGTGATTGACCACTTGCAACATCGTACAATTTCAGAGCGTTATCACAACCGCCTGAAGCTACTTTTGTACCATCATTCGACCATCTCGTACATAATACGGGGCTGGAACTTTCATGTTGTGCCCTACCTTGAGGTACACCATTTTGGACATCCCAAATACGCACCTTACCATCCCAGGAACTGACGCTAAACATGAGATCTTGTTGCGGTGAAAACGCAATATCTGATATAGAGTCCTCCGCTGGGCTATTAATGACGATGTCATTGGCTAAATCTTTTTCATTTGCCATTGCGGTACTCGTTCCTAAAGTTGAGGTTGTATTTGATCGATTAAAAAAAGACATGATTTCCCACTCTTCCTCTTCTTACAACTTTCTTTATTTTATTGTAATATGCGAATTAAGGTTTTTAATTTTTGATCGAATTGAATGTACCGAGATGCTTGCTATGGTTTTAACTAACCTAATTCTTATAAGTGAACCTTTGCTCAAGTAAAATGTTTATATAGTGCTCAATCAAAACGAACGTTTAGCAACTGTAAGTTAAAGCTGGGATATCTTAATATAAACGCTACCATCATAGGAAACTTCAATGTTAAAAGTCTTAGAAAAGCAATATAAAAAAAGAGACGGTCATCGTAAATCATGATCATAGTGCGTCACAGGTAACTTTACTATTATGTCCAGGTAATTCAATCACTGTACGGCAGCCAGAAAGAGTGCCCGTATTTAATGGTTCAAATGTTCTTTTTATAAGTACAATGTCTTATTTAAAACTAAACACTTCTATCTCATCATAAAAGAAAAAAAAAACTACACGAAAACAAATATGTTAAATAAATCGTTGCTGTGACGAATGTTGCAGTTTACGTAAAGTAGACTCATCTCAAAATTTTATAAAATATCAGATACGCGATTTCCTCCCTTGCTTTTTTTGGTTTTGTTTTCTGTTGCCTAGAGCTTTCATTTTTATTATGATATCCATGGCCGTGACCTCAACCCTCCCAATTAATAAAATTGAAGTCATTTTCGTTTGTATCCAGTAAATTGAGATCGTAATCCGGTCCTTGGTCTTCGACCATACCAATATTTCCAAACTTCATGTTCTGAGACTGTTGATTCTGATGTCCATTAGTACCAGTTTGCTGAGGACCCAAAGTTGTACCCACAGTGGATGAAGGTTGAACTGATGCTTTCTGATTATCGCCATTATTTGTAGATGCATAGGTTTCATTAGCAACGTTCGAATTTCCGTTTGGTGTTCTGTTGGTAGGCACGCAACTTTGATTGGGAAACAACAAAGAACTTGAGTTTTTGAGAGCTTCAAAGTCGTATGCTTGATTAGTATTATTTAGTTTTTTTTCCTCTGGAGTAGATAATGCGTCACGATTGCCTTTATTATTCCTTGAATCGTTACCTACTTGTGCTTCCAGCGGGTTTCCCCCAGTTGGAAGTTCTTGTGGTACCGTAGTATTCTGCGATGGGATTATTTTAGAGCTCTTTAAAGTAATATTCAAATTGGTGGTTGAGAACCCATGTGGTGGCTTTATAACCACATTTCCTGCTGCTTTAGAACTTCTTTGCTTCTGAGCGTCACCAGAAGGAGGTGTTGCTATGCTTAAAGGGGATGATGCGGACACTTTAGAGTTTACTGCTCGCTTGGGCCCGCTCTTTGTCGCAACTTTGGCACTTTCTGGATCAAAGCAACTCTCAGTCACCGAGGATAATGGACTGGATACAGCTGGCTTGTTAAAACTTCCCAAATTTATGCCAGAAAAAGGTAAAGGGTTCGTAGTCTTGGTGGGTGGAGCTGAATGCACAATCGGAGTAGTCGTATTCGAAAATGTCCTTAACATATCGTTTTCGTCTTTGGTGGCATCTGCAGTCAAAATAACAGAAGGGGTGGATTTCCTCCTCGAAACTCTAGTGTTCGGGGGACTGCGCTTCCTACCTGTCACTCCGCTGTTGCTATTAAGTTTATTCGACGACTCCACCGGAAAAGCTGACGTTGATGCCTTTTTTATATTTTTCCTTACCTTTGTGGGCTGTTTGGTGACTGAAATGGAAGGTGATGCTGCATCCAACGAAGGGCTAGATTTGGAATTGGAATAAATGTCTTCCTCGCCAAATATTATTGCTTGATTGCGAAAGTTGGTAGCAATATCTGATCTTGGAGTCTTGTTCACTCTTGAACCTACCATAGCAGGCTCACTTGTTGTGGAGCCTGGAGTGGTAATATTTGGCGAACCGGCGTTTGTCGATCCTGCGGAAACTGTTGCTGTATTATTTTTTCTTCGTCTCTTAGCCACCGGACCGGCTTTTGCTTTGCTCTTAGCTTTTGAAGTTGCTGATCTACTTCTTGTAGATTTTGATGTCGGAACATTATTTGGCCTATCGGTTGAATGCATGGTTTTTAGACTTTTAGGTTGGTTCACCGGAGACTTATTATTGGCTATATTATTTGTGGTATTATTGTTACACGGGTTTACCATTGAATTTTCGGTAGTGGGTTGCATTGGGTAGTTATAGACTGGCCAGCCAGTAACGTTTTGACTTCGATTCTGGGTTGGAGCTACATTCGTAAAATCGCCGGAAGGCGGGGCTGTGGCAGCAACTGTTGTTGCTCCAGCTGTTGGGTTTGCATTATTGTATGGCGGAATGGAAAAGTTATTAACGATAGGATTACCAACAATCGGAATTGGTATAGCGTTCATATTAACATTCCGCATTTGAACTGCAGGAGGCATAGGATTTCCCAGCATCATGGCAGCTAGGTGCATGGGGTCTATGTCCTCGTTAATGTATTCTCCTCTTCGTTCTGCATCGTGTTGTAGCCTTGCCGCATGAACAGCCAAACTTCTATATATTTGTTCCTGCCTTTGTTCTTGAAGAACGAGTTGATAATATTGCTGAGCGAACTCTGAGCCGCCTCTAGAAGAACTGGTATTAAAGATGTCCCAGAATATTTGCCACCATTCATACAAAAAGCCTTGGGGTGTATCTACTACCTTTGACAGTGTACTCTGCTTACCATTATTTTCCTTGGGGTTGGGTCCGTCCACTGGTTCGTGGCCAATGTCTCTATCTAGCTGCGCATCTTGAGCAAACGCAGCTGCAGTGTTTTTCAAGGATGATTTCGTGAGAAAGTCAAATATGTACTCATTGAGCGTATTCTTGCAGTTCATTTTTTCCTTCAAATCTGAATTTTCCACTGTAGGATGATTTATCCACTGTTGCTGTTGCTGAGGTTGTTGTTGTCGCTGCTGCTCATTATTCGTCGCCATTGCAATATTGCTCTGCAAGTCTTGTTTATATTGGCTTGCTATGTATGGTTGGTCCGCGGGAGGAATTGAATCTGGGTACGAATTACTCACTTTATAACTCATTCTACCACGGAGTTCGTTTCCTCTTTATTTACGTCTATGAACGTCTTCGTGTTTATTTTTTATAGCCTCAATGACTTACTAACGTCAACTCACCGTGTATTGGGCAAACAAAATGGTATCAAAACAAATGCGCTTGAACAGGAGCAAAATGTGGTCACTCTTTTAGTCTATATTCAATAAATTTTATCAGAATTGGCCTGGAACCGGCCCTCTTCAGCTTCATCGTGATCCCATTCTTCCTTCGTTGTCTTCCCACGCTCTTCCGGACCCTCGTAAAAGAGTCCGAGAAGCCGAGAAGGCGCAATTTCATGCACTATACACTCGTTGGCAACCACAATGGACCCTGTCCAGTTGATCTGGTCCCTGTTGCGTCCACTATTTAGTACGTGTGCATATGGGTATGAGCACAAGCCTGCATACATGTTTCATCCCTCAGTGTCTCCCCTCCAAGGACGAATTGTTCGAGACATTTTCCACTTTGGTCCTATTACCATAACCAGCACTAGAATTGGAAACACAGGAAAAAAATACTTCACATTCTTGTCACAAGAATGTACAAGAGAAGATACAACCTGCAGAAAACTTGCATATATTTAGTAATTTTTATGTACTATACACTGACAAATAATTTGTATTAGTACGAGATTAAAACCTGAGGCCTCCCAATTAGTAGCATGCGATGATGCTTTCATTGGAATAAGCGCAAGATGACCTGAACCTGCACAAGTTCATACGGGAAACGTTACAAGGCCTGATTGTTTCTGTCTAGTGTATATCGCGGCAATTGGATTTTGTCAAAAATGGCGTTGACCAAGCCATTTGCAGCTTTATTTGAGTTCTTTCCTTCGAGATGGACGCCAAGAGAATCATCGCCAAGTTGATCGGCGCATCTACACGGCGCCGATCAACTTTACAGGACGAAACTTACATAACCTTAATACAATAAAAATACAATAAAAAAGTCTTGCAAACAATACATTCTGCAGGTCGCATACACATAAGATTGACAAAGAGTGAAAGCAGGAGCATAAGATTGGGGAGGAGTGGGGGGGGAGGAAAGTAAATTTACATATAGTTTTTTTCTAGAAAAAATAAAAATAATGAAGGAAGGTATACTTATATAATCGCTGTTTATCGAAACAGCTGAGAATAAAAAATGTTTAAAAAAATCAAGCAATGACGGCAGCTAAAACTGGGTTCTGGGCAACGATTCCGTTGTAAGTAGTGTTTAGATACTTCAATAATTCAATAACCTTATGCTTCATCTCTTCAGTTTGGAATTGCTTTAATCTTTCCATATTCTCTTCCCTACCTAAAGTAGACTCCTTTTCTAATTTGATTCTATCATTTTCTTTGGTAAACACAGCGCTGAAAATCTCGATGATCCTTGGGGTTTCGTTTGTGACAACAGGACTATTTTCCTGATATAATTTCATGATCAATTCGAAAATTGGGTTATATTCTTCAAAGCCGGTGTGCAGTGGCAAATGTGCTAATAATGCTGGAACTGTTTGTTCCAATGGGACTAGAGCACTGTTCTTTAAAGCCATTCTGGCCACACATCCGCTAGCATTAGCGTAGGCTCTATCAATAATCTCTCTGGTGGCTTCGTCATCTTCGGCTGCCAAAGCCTTTTGGTCAGCAGCGCTTAATAACTCGTAAAGCGCCTTCAAAACGGGCTCATAAATGGCTGATATGTCCATAGATGCATATTCACACAATAAACCAACACCGTAAGCAGCGTTACCTCTAACTTCTAAAGATTTATCGCTTGTTAATCTGATGACTAAAGCTTCTAGCATTTCATGAACGAAAGGATTTTGTTCCTTCATACCTAAAGCTAATTCGGAAGCGGCGCCAACGGCAGATGATCTCTTATTCTTGGATTTAGATTGGAATAATCCGAAAACAACCGGTCTAAAATTATCAAAGACCTTGGCAAAATCGCCAGCTAAAGCTTGAGATAAACTGACAAGAACTTCCAATGCAACATCTTGTAAAGTGGCTTCAGTTTCAGAAGCGTCTAATTCTTCATCCCTTGGAACGTCCTCTTCGATATCAATGGTTTGACAAGTATGAGTACCTTTCAAGACACTTAGAACTTGTAAACACAAAGCTTCTAGCATGGAAGAGTCGCCGCTATCCATGATAATGATTGCACCAAATTGCTTGATCATATTGGCAAAATCTTCCATAACGGTAATGACCATTGAGGTTTCAAATTCATCACTTAAATTACCCATGGAAGTTTCCCTGGCAGCTTGAATAACCGCTAAAACATCAGCATTTACGTAGGAAGAAGCTGGGATACCTTTTGGATAGCTTTCTGGTTCTATTTTGGAAGCCAACAGGACAGACTTAACGACATTCCAGATAGTGTTTAAAGCAGTTTCTCTTAAACCGTAAGACTCATCGACTTGTTCGTTCAAAACTTTTAAGGATTGTTCAACATATGGCAAAAAATGCTCCTTTGTGCCCAATGCTAATTCAGATAGAGCAGCGGAAGCAACTTCCTTTTCATAGGAAATACCAGTGTTGACTGTGAATTTGTTCTGTAGTTCTTCTTCATTGGCAGAATCAGCAAAAGCAGCCAAATCCTCTGCGTCACCATCGAAGTTGAATTGATATTCGTCTAATTCTAATGTCTTGAAAATTTCTGGTAAAATGGTTTTTAAGAAAGGAGCAAAATTCTCACCGTAAACTTTAGCCAAGTTTGCAATGAACGCATAACCAGATTCTCTCAATCTAGCAGAATCTGTCTTGATGGCCTCATAAGCAGAATTAACTAAGGGTTCGGCAAATTCGGCAAAGGCATCCGATCTGACGGCTCTGGCCATAGTAGAAATATTTTCGAAAGTGTTGGCTCTTAATTCAATATCGTCTTCGCTCATACCTTCAATCTGAGAACAGTTTTGGATGAATTTTTCCAAATAGTGAACACTAGTCTTGAAGTATGGAATGAACGCAGAACCTGCTGCAAAAGCAGCAGAACCAATTGCAGAAACAACAGCGCATCTCAACTTGGATGATTCATTACTTTCTAACATATAGAACAGTTTGTTCATCAATGGATCCAAATATTTAGCGATAGCATCATAAGCAATGAATTCAAGCAGACCGTCTAAAGCAACAGTGGCATAGTTGTAAATGACAATGTTTTTAGCAGAATCAATAATATCGATGATCAATGGTAGGTATTCTTCATGGAATTTGGCGACTTCATCCTGTAGGTCAGTAGTTAATTGATGGATACATTTCAAAGCAGCCAATTTAACAATTGGTTCAGTATCCTTCAAACCGTTTATAGTGGCGGGGATAATTTTGTCGAATTGAGACAAAATATAGTCTGGAGAACCAGTCACAGCAACAGAAATGGCTAAAAGAATTGCCCTTCTCTCAAAAACATTTGCCGATTGCAACATAGCTGGAATGTGTTCAACAATAACGGAAGCAACCTGAGATGGTGGCAGTTCAGAGGAGGCAAAAGCTAAAAGTCTAATAGCAGAAGAAGAGGGGGTATTTTCCTCATTTTCACCTGTTTCATCTTCGTTGTTTAATTCATCATCAACATCAATTTCTTCGCAAGCAACCTTTAAAGCAGCCACTGTAATCTCTGGACCCAATTTGCTTTGAGAAACCTTCGATTTTCTATAAGACAATGAAGAAATGATGAATTGAAGAGCAAAAACTCTAACATCTTCATCAATCTCAGTGTTGATGGCAATTTGTAAAGATAGTTTGATCAAATCAATAATAAAGTTACCCGTTAATTGAGAGTCTAATAGCAGAAAATCGTTCAAACAATTAAAAATTAGTTTAGCGTTCAAGGTGTCATCGGCCTTGATGACTGCATCTAAAACGTTAACCACAGATGGAATTGAAGCCGCGAATTTTTGGGCTTGGACAGGGTTGATAGTTTCTTGTTCTTCAATCAAAGCAGAAACGTGGTTCAAAGCTTGGGCAGATAATGATCTAATTTCTAAAGAAGCAGGATCGTTGATAGTCTGAGAGAACAATGTCAAGAAGTCATCAATGTATCCAGATAGGGAAGAGGTGAAATCTTCCAACAGAGAAAACAAGATGAAAATGGCAGTTTGTCTTGTTTGAACATCTTCACCAGAAGCAGCTTGAATCAAGCTGGGGACTAGATCTGGCCATTTGTTACCATCTAATTCTTCAGTACCAATGGAAGCGATTACTCGAGCGTTGGAATGACGAACATTTTCTTTTGGCTCACTAAAGGCAGTTTGTAAAAGAGACGTTTTGATGGAGGCTCTAGTGGATTCATCAATGGCGTTCCAGTGCTTGGAAACTAACTTTCTAGCTTCAACACCAGCTAATTGTTTCAACGAATCATCGGAGCCGTTCTGTAAAATGTGAATCAAAGCCGGCAAAGTTGTAGGTTGGGTATAAAATTGAGTTTGCAAAGATTTTGTAGCTTCTTTCAAGCCTACACCAGAAGTGATAGCGTGCAACGTTTGTTCAAGTTGACTTAGAAATTGTTGATCCATTATACTACTTGATACTAAAAAAAGTTTTTTTTCCCTCAGTTTTATGCTCCTAAAGCAGGATTTTGGTAATATACAGAAACGAGAAGAAGGATCCTTGTGGGGTCTTGCCTATTTCTTTTTGTTGATCAATCAAAATAATGTAAAGCCTGATAACAAATAAAATGAAAGGTTCTATGGATAAGTGAATGTTTCTAATTTTTTTTTTTTCAACCTCATCTCATCGCGCTTTTCATATGATCATATTATACGAAAAAGAAACGACCATCGTAGCGAAAGATATTTTGATAAAGGACTAACCGTAATAGTCGCAGTTTAACGGATTGTATGTTTGTCGGTATACACTTGAGTTATTCAAGTGTGCTGGGGAAATAAAAAAGGATTATATGAAATATGTGAAAAAATCATTACGAAAAATAAAAATTAGAAAATCTGATAATATAGTAAAAAAATATTGGTACATTGTGAATTAAAATTTATGCATTTGCCCTCAAATCCTTTTCAATATCATCCAGCTTTGAATCAATGTTCTCAATGGTGATACCAATTAAGTTTCTGTATTTATCTAACTTTACTGATGAATTAATTTTGCTTCTTGCCTCGCTTATTTTTAATGCTGTCATCCTCCTTTTAAACTGTAAAATAGTTAATTCAGTGGCTAGCCTCAACGTCTCATTTATATCATATGAATCTTGCGCATCAGTAGATAATATAGTGTCTGCTTTAGCACTCTTAGGTGAAGAAGTTTCTGACTTCAACGTTGCAGTTGGTTCTACGTCTTCATGCTTTCCTGGATGCAATCTTGAGCTGGGATCTATATCGACCTTTGACTCCTCATCCTGGACAATTGTCGCCAGTTTCAAGGCCTGTGACTTTTCCAAGCTCTGAATAAAATTTTGCTTTTCAGAATTTAACTTTGAAGAAGTTTCTTTAATTCTTGATTGTAAATCTGATATCGAATTTATTGGAGTTTTGTTCGATACGGAATCAAAAGCGTTCTCTATTTGATGCGCTATTGTAATTGATCTCTTCTTAGTGTTAGAAATAGAGGATTCCGTTTCAATTATCTCATTGTCCAGATTTTTGATTTCTTCACCCATCAGTTTTTGTAATGAAGAAACTTTTGTATTTAATGTGTCAATCTGCTGTGAAAGCGGTTTTGAATACTTTCTCAATGGTGACGTCTGAATCGGTAATAGTGTAGAGGGTGATTCCAATAATGGCATGGTAGGTTTCACGCTAGTTAAGGGATCTCGTTTCTTTTCACCTTGATTCTCATGATCCTTCTCCTTTTCTTTGTCATCTGGTATTGACTGCGATCTTCTTCTATATAAAATGGGTGAGTTTTCAAGAATTTTGGACGGCGTAGACTTTATATCTTTAATAACAGACGACGTCACAAAGGAATTGATAGTCGACAAATCATCCATTATAGTGTTCATATTTGTAGAATTTGGTTGGTTGGAATGCAGATATTGACTTTCGTTTACTTCCGAATCTGGTTTAGCTAAATTAATATCTGGAGTAGAATCTTCTTTGTCATGGTGTTGAGTTTTTATAATTTTTGGAATTTTGACATTACTTTGTCGTTGCTGTTGTTGTTGCTGGTAACGATGCTTTTTAGGAATATTTCGAAGTAATTTTTGATCCGTCTTGGTTTCGTTAATGTTTGACCCGTCGGCTGGAGTATTAAACTTATTCATTATTGACGCAGGTGACTCGTTATCTAAATTCAATATATCGGTTGACGCCCCGAGATATACTAACCTGTTATAAACTTCAAAGTTCAAGTTTAAAGCGGATAGATGCAGAGGAGTATTCCCTATATTATCTTGATAATTCAAACATATCTTCAGTAGATTGTAGTCCTGCTGACCTAAGCTTAATATTATCGAATCCATATAGGATTTTATTATCATTGGATTTTTGGACTTATTAACGCTCAGTTCAATTAGATAATGAAATGGCAATCTTCCATTTACGTCCGGAGTTATAAGACATATTTTCAGGATGGATATTATTTCATCAAAAGCGTTCTCCTTATAACAATTGTTGTAGAAAATTGATTTTGTGATGCAATTAAAACCGAGCTTATTACATTGTAATGCATTAGCGTTTAAAGTAATTAGCATTTTTATCAAAGGAATATTCGCCATAGCCGTAGCCCAGTGTAATGGAGTGTGGCCTTGGTCATCAATTTCAAAATTTATGTTGAAATTTTTGGGCGCCGGGTATAATGTAGCTAACAACGCTTGATCAACATCAGAAGATCTTTCCGATGACAGTATAGTTAATATTGTCTGCTTGTATTCTTGGTCGGTCATTTTGTTTCCCAACTTGTTTTGAGACGAATTGTTTCCTGCGCTGAACGGCGTCATAGATCGCGAAGACATATTCATACTATTGTCATTTTCATTTGATGAAAATACCTCAATGGAGGAGCCATTGGATGCCACGGTGTTGTTATTATTGTTGCTGCCATTGCTGTCACAGTACTCATTATGGTGATCATTTGTATTTTGAAATGATTGCCACAGTAAGGGCTGCTTCATTAGCTTGAAATGCCTTTGTATTTTTTCTTGCTGGTTGTAAAATTGTTGTTCATTAGATTGGTTCAGTTTTTTCCTCCTTTTTTTACTATTACCATTTGTAGTGGAGTCCATCATAGAATGATTGAAGTTATTTGTCATATATTCATGATGTTGTTGGCTTTGCATAGGTCCGTCTGGAACAATGATCAAGTTATTATTGTTATTACTATTGCTGTTAATGACATTATCGATGTTATGACTATAACTGTTACTCTCATTATTATTAGTGTTATTCTGAGTAATATTTTTGTTTTGTAAATTTGTGGGAATAGGGAAGAATTGAAGAGGTTTTTGAGTCGCTGAATAATTATTACTGAAAGAATTTTCATGAATTGATTTCTGTTGTTGAATAATAGTAGACTGGCTGCTGTTGTTATTACTAATATTATTTATTAAATTGTGTCTTGTGTCATTGTTGAAATTCATCGTGGTGTGGTTATCATTATTGTTCATTATATTTATTGATGAATTTACTTGAAACTGTTGAGGGGTTTGGAAAACAAGGTTTTGTAAAGGACTCGGATTTGGCTGGTTTATCGATGCATTTTTCTTGCCCTTCTTATTTGCAGCTGTAGTTGTAGTTGATGTTGATGAATTACTGTTCTTTTTCCTCGGCGTTTTATTGTAGCTTGATGGAGACGTTATTTTAGTTCCTGGCGAAGTCTTCCTCAATATACTATTTTTGCTTCTCTTTGGTGGAGGGTTGTTCGGATCAAATTGAAAAGTTAAGATAGAGTTGACCACAGGGTCAATTATTTCGTACTTATTGACCAGAAACTTCGCTGAATCCAATGGAATCCAAGTACCTTGAAACCTACCGTACCCACCTTGAACTTTTTCATGTTGCATATCATTTGATTCCTTTTCCAGTATTTTAGTTCTTTTCGTCTTCGAAAATTGTGCAATTTTGAATACCTGGGTAATGTTAATCCAATCATCCTTTGTTCTTCTCATCACTATTTTGGTTTCAAAGCCACGTATATAGCATTCGTATACATCAGTTTCCGAATACGTAGCTATTTCAATCACTGGATGGTTTGAATGAGGCGCCAAAAGAACTGATTTTGATATTGGCGTAATGTTTTGGTGACTGGCATTATCTTTTTGGTTTGATATTAAAACATCAAAGGGCATGATTTCTCGAATAAATCAACCTTTTAGAACTACGCAAATGGGACAAAAGGAAATGAGAAAAAAGAAGAGAATTTTTGGCGAAGAGCAATTTATTTGCTGACAGTATATTAAATAACGTGGAATGATAAGACCTTTTTTCAAAAGGTATATGGAGAAAGAATCGTTAAAAAGCGACTAACAATGTTAGATGGGTTTCCGCTGCAACAATAATTAACAATAAAAAGAACAAAACACTAGATTTTTTTTTTCTTACTCCAAAAAGAAGATACCAGTTAAATTCAGCAGTTAATATCAATCAATGATTTTGATATGCTGGAACAATGCTAAAAGATGACAATATGTAGGATAGTTCTTGTGCGCTTTTCACGTTGACGTGCTTCTAAGTCCTTGTTCCTCTTTTTTTTTTGTTAGGTTAACCATTTATTTCCTGAACGGGAAATAAGCAGGCGGGGAGCTGAAAATAATAACTTTACGCGACTGGTTGGTGACGCGTCGCCTCAAGCGCGGGTAACAAAAGAATATTCTATTGTTTTTAGCCGCCGAGGGTAAACGTATCTATAGCAAAAGCTAGAGATACACCAAAAGATTAAAAGTGCCGAAACTTACCGTTTGTAACAGAGTCTGCCTATACTAATGCGCTTCAAAGCCCTTCATCAATGTTTAGCTTAGTCGAATAATCTCATATGCCGCTGAACGACCTAGGCTCTTCGTAAACCGCAGTCACCTACCATTTGAACTACGTAACACGATGTGGTTTACATGCAACGTATTGTCATTCTCTTCTTCTTACGTAGTTTTCATTTGTCCACTCTACCGTACCCAAAGTAATCGCTTCGTTCGTTATCCACTTTACTAAAGTTATGTCCTAAACCTACCATCTTCTATTATACTCTAAGCACCCACAAACAGTGTGAATTAGATAGCCTCTACTTTTCACTAGGCCGATCATGATAGACCAAAAGTATCCATAGTGGCAAGTTAGCTTTTGAATTTTAAATGGTGCTTTTTTTTAGCCGCCTGCCTCCTGCCTACTCCTGCTATGCTAAAAGGCGAATTCCGCGTTGTAGCCCCATCTACCAATTATTTTGGTCATCAACTACGAAAATTGCCACATTTCATCACGTGATACATTTGTTAGTTATCATGTTTTACGAATTTGCTATAATGTCCAATTCTTGCAGCTCTCTTTGGTAACCGTAATAACATAGGCCTTTCTAATAGACTGAAACAGTACGGTAGGTTACGGCAGAGGCATTTTAACAGTACCAGTAAAGAGAAGTTGAAAGGTTAGTTCTTCATTTAGTGTTTGACAACATATATACAAATCTTCAAATCAAACGGGAAAGTAATACAATAAAGTGATTTCCGCAATGCTTCCTTTATATCTTTTGACAAATGCAAAGGGACAACAAATGCAAATAGAGTTGAAAAACGGTGAAATCATACAAGGAACATTGACCAACGTAGATAATTGGATGAACCTCACCCTTTCTAATGTAACAGAATATAGCGAAGAAAGCGCAATTAATCCTGAAAACAATGCTGATAGCAGTAAGGCCGTAAAATTAAATGAAATTTATGTTAGAGGGACTTTCATCAAATTTATCAAATTGCAGGATAATATAATTGATAAGGTCAAGCAGCAAATTAATTCTAACAATAACTCTAATAGTAACGGCCCTGGGCATAAAAGATACTACAACAATAGGGATTCAAACAACAATAGAGGTAACTACAACAGAAGAAGTAATAATAACAACAGCAACAGTAACCGCCGTCCATACTCTCAGAATCGTCAGTACAACAACAATAGTAGTAATAGTAATAGCAACAATCAAAATATGAACAATGGTTTAGGTGGATCCGTCCAACATCACTTTAACAACTCTTCTCCACAAAAGGTCGAATTCTAAACAAAAATTTGTATTATAATAAGTTATGTACATACATAGATATATCGATATATATGTACTGTGTGTGTGAATGTTGATTACCGTTTTTTCTTTTAATTACCGAACTTTTTTCTTTAGTTTACATGTTGACTTTCAAGTGGTATATTTTATTTATAAACCATGAAGCCGTTAAGTAACTTAATGCACCAAGCCCCAAGCCGCACATTACGTTGAAAAGTAAACTATAACAAATGGAAATTAAGATAGATGAAAAACCGTGAATGTTTAGCACTGCGAAAATGTAATAGAGCGAGTACAATTCCATATATACTCCACCGCTGAATCCCATCTCAAAGCATTTCCATCTCCAATTGTTACGGACCACCTTATCTTCAAAGCAAAATCTTATTAATAAATAACTCCCAATGATTGATATCTCCATAGTGAGCACACATAATAGTATGATACTCAAGAACAGGAATCCGTAAAAATAATAAAATGTAGTTTTCTCCAACCAAAGAGATTTGTAAACGTATTGCATTTCCACGTAAATTACTAACAAGGGGAAAATACCACATAAATAAATGCCGCAATAAATCAATGGGTTGAACTTCGTTCGTGATTTAGGTACGAATAATCTATTGCTATTACTATCGCTTTCATCCTTAGTAATTCCACTCAACCAATATTGAGGAAGAGGTATGTTATTGGCCACAATACCGCCAAACAAACTGAGCGGTATACAGACAATGAAATAAATGCTCAAGAAAAATACGATAGTCTTAAATGGTAATGCATTAGTAGAATCATGTGCCCAAACAACACTATTTAATAGAAATGTGCTTACCATTACTATGCCAGGTAAGCTAGACCCACAAAGTATAGCAAAAATGGGACTAAATTTCTTACGGTTTTTGGAGTATCTGTTGTCGTCAAGGTAATTGGCATTGATTCTTTTTGTTTTCGTTACTATACTAAGTCTTGTCCCAACGAATGATGCCATGAATGCTCCAAGTACAAAACATAATATGGCCATAGTGAGCACACTGTTTCTTACATTATGTAATTTGTTCATCGAGCATGATATTGTTAATGATCCAATTATGGTAAATAGAAACTGTACCCCAAATGAGACTAACACGATTAAAACTTTCAATCCAAACAGATCCGGTCTACCATTTTGTATCCAATCCTTCGTCACCATGTAAACGGAGTATTTACCATACTTGTCGTCGTCCAGGCCATCCTCCGCTTCAATTCCTTCTATATTTATCGTATATTTGGTGGATTCTGAATTGTTTTTATCCGTGTACATGACTCGTACGTAAATAATGAGCGTGATAAATGATATGGACAATACGATTCCCACTGAATTGGCTAAACTCATCCAATGGAACTGAATGCTCTGTTCGTCAGACAATTCACCTGCGTTTAAGAAATAGTCCCATCTATGATTCCAATCTACTTCAAATTCCTCTCTCCAATACACAGAGTAAGTGAATGGCAAATAGGTCAACTCATTTTCATCCTCGGGAATGACTATTTCGTATTGTTCGTAGTTCTTCGATGCCCCGGGACAATGATAATCTGACACTGATCTTGGATATACTTCAAAGCCGACTACGGTATTTTTATCGTTATTGCTGGCATGGAAACGAATTACTAGCATTACGTGATTATGCAGATAAGTTTTGCCGGTATCAGGATCCATGAAGCCTAAAGGAAACCCAGATGCATAGTATTTTTTATGATCAGTTGTGGATATAAACGTAGTGGCAGCTGGTAATTCGTCATCAATTAGCCATTGTACGACGTATCCCTCCCTTATTAGCTTGTCTAAGGTCTGCATCCCCTCTTTTGTAGTTTTCCGAGCACATAACGTTTCACACGGATTGTCTTCCCCAAATGTGAGTTTATAGTCGCTTTCCCATTTTCTATCTCCTCTTATTATCTCGTTCAGAGATAAATGAAGCGGTTTTTTATGCATAGTAGGAGGGCAAGTAAAGGGCAAGTCATAGTATGCGTATGGTAATTGTGTTAAGTCAGATTCTACCTTATTCACAATTAATTCCAAGGGATCACCCTCCCTATAGAAGTTTGGTGTTATCCACCCGTCATAAAGATTGTTTTGACTGGAGGAGACGACGGGTTCCTGCTCATGCCCTCGCGTTCGCGATGAGTAGAACTGGTTTCTAAAGATGAGTACCACGATTACTACCGCCATGAGCGCTATGACCGACCTCTTTGGTCTTACTCTCATTTTTCTCTTTTCGGTTCACGTCTTTATATTTAGTGTTCTAAAGCCTGATGCAAGAAAGCCAAATGGAGAGGAAGTAGTCTAGCGAGGAAAAAGCGTAGGTATACTACTATGCAAATTTGAAAAATGATACGTTGCTTTGTTCATCGAAGCAAACAAACGAGGTGCTTTGGAATGTAGATCTTAAAGTGGAAAAAAGTAAAACAAAAAAAAAAAAATGAAATATATTTTCCAATTTCGCGAACGCGATTTCGACAAATCAGGCACATCTGAGAAGGGTTCTGAAATCGCAAGAGTCCCGAAAGAGCACTCATTATACAGATTAACGGTATCTTTTGTTTAGCTATATTTGTAATTTATATATGGTTACAATCCCCAATCCGGGGCGAGTAAAACTATATAGAATAATTAGGGAACGTACCTCCATCGGCATCTTTTAACTTAAATATCCCCACCTTTTTCAGCCTATGAAAACAATAGCTTTAAAAGTTAATACATGCAAACAAATCTTGAGACATATTTTTTTCAACAGTTTCAGAACTATGGTTTGTCGGCCTTATGTTTTAAGCTATCCCCGAAGTAATCATCTTCCGTTAAGAATTTACCCTTTTTCTCTGGTCCACGCACGCTGTTGTTGCGAGCCACTCCAGGTGATAACAACCCGGAAGCTAGTAAGAAAGGGCTGGAAAATCCGTTTGAGCCAAGAGTGGTATTTGTAGCGGAGGATAAGTTTGGAGTGGATATAGTATTATCCTCGTCGGAAGTCCGTTGGGTTGACGCTGATATTGTGCGATCAGCTTGGCCTTGATTATTATCATGTTGCTGCTGTTGCAGTTGTTGTTGATCCCATAGAAATTGATCCTCGTCTTCCTCATTTTCCAGCATTTGCTGTTCCCTTAGCTTGGTCTCTTCTCTTGCTTCTGCTAACATCTCTTGTGCTTTGCTCAAGGAAACCGTCGGCGTTGTATAGGAACTGATGATTGGTACCGATGTGTCGATATCAATGGTGGTCTTAATTAATGCAGCCATCCAACCTCTCATTTCTTCTTTATTGTCTACTGCAAAATAATGCGTGCGAGGTTGCGTAAATGTCAAACCTTTTTTTGAACCTGGTTGCGGAGGTAATAATTTGAAGCAATACCGGCCTTTACCTGTACTAGCTGCATATAATGATACAAGTTTATCATCTTCCTTAGCGGGTACAACGCGATGAGCAGTAATATCGATGAGACCTCTTTCTCTTGTGTCCGTAGTGGAACTAAAGTAGGATAACCTGGTACCATGCAATGTGAAAAATCTGGTTTTCCAAGTACTCATGGCACCGCTTCCTTTCTTGCTCATCCAACCAGAAAAGTCAGCATCTTTCATTGCCTCTTTAACGCTGATACTTCTTAAACCCTCTATAAATGCGGAGGTTTGCTTTTTCTTGGCTACAGGTCTAGCGGTCATTTGACGCAAGCTTTTCCCCTTGAGTGCTTCACTTCTGACAGCCTCGCTCGCAGATCTCTTATTTTTATCATCTTTTACAACTTCCGTGAAATTTTCAGCTTCCTTTGCGCTAACTGATCTTCTTTTTGACCTACTCTTCTTGGATGATTTTTTGTCGATTAGTGGTGAGCTGTTTTTTTCTGAGGGCGTTGAGGCTATCGCATTCTCTTCAGGACTTGGTGAAGTGCGAGGAGCATTATCAGTGAATTGTTGCCTAAATGGACTTAGCATAAAGGAACTTTTCCTAAATGAGCTTGTTCGTGATGCACTGCTGCTTCTTTTTACGGACGAGTTCCTCCTGGAATCACTTTTTGATTTAGAAGATAATAAGGAGGAGTGTCTCGTTGGTTTCTTCTTGCCCTCCTCGTCACGTGCTGATTTGTCATTATTCATTGATGCCACAGTAGACCCATCAGCATAAATACTGGAGGTCGGTCTTTCAAACGTATTCATTGTTTCTTGAAACTGCTCTTCCTCATTGCTAGAATAAGAAGATTTTCGGTTTGAAGGAGATTCAGGAGCATATTCACAGTAAACCACAGAATTCCTATTCGTGGACGTTGCCTGGTTGTCTTTACTATCATTTGCAACATTCGTAACCGAGTTGCGGGTGGGGGATGGAATAGGTGACAACGCCTTCCCACTACCTTGATTGTTTTTAAAAAGTGCAGAACGTGAATTGGAATTAGAATTTGACGAAGAATATTGATCGATATAAGAAGGCTTTTTAGACCCTGGGTAAGATAAAGTAGGTGATTGCCATGAGTATAGTTGGGTGGGAGAAGGTGATGTCCTTGAATTGCTTAATAGAGGCGATTTTGGAGGTTGCGCTGGACTGGGATAAGATGGCGGTTTGGGTGCCCTTCTCGGGGAAACAAACAAATGTTCACTACCTGCCATTTCCTCTACGACTTGAGGAATTTGAACATCTGGAGTGATATTAGCATTAGCTTCTTGTGAATCAAAAACTAAAGATTTAGGCCGGTGCTTGGAAGCCGAAGAGTTTCTAGTATTGTTGGAGGTGGGAGTGAAATTCTGTTGTGACGGAAGGTCCTCTAATGATTGAGAAGTCTTTCTAATATGGCCTCTGTAGGAGGCCCTCTGGTCAACGTTCGCGGGAGGCATCAATTGGTTATAAGCGTTAGCGTTATTGGTCCTACTAGCTCTATTCAAGGAACGACCATTAGTTCTAATGGCCTCTTTGATCTTCTCAATTTCTTTGAAAATCTCAAATCTTGTTCCAAAGGAATTTATATCCAACTCCTTTAAATGAACAAGCTCTAATTCTAATAAGATTTTACCCGATATTTTGTGTTTCTGGAACCTGGATGCAGATTGAACATCGTATCCTTCCATGATAAAATAAGCTGTTATTTCTTCGGGTGACCAAAACTCTGCTTCTACAGGGTTCAGTTTAGTAGTATCAATTCCATTGATTAAAGCGGCTTGTTTTTCTAAACCACCGTTTAACAGCTCTGTAGAACTACCCGTGGTTGGATTACCGTTCGATTCGACTACATCCAGCCCATCAGTCGCTGATAGAATTGTTTCATGGGTTATGCTATGTTCTTCGTCCCTACTCGAATTGATGAAACGATCCGGTGGGCCTATAGAATCGTCTTCAAGCTCACGTAATGCATTGTCTATGTCGCTCATTGTATTCTTTAAAGACAAGTTTCTTCCGAGCTTGACATTGGCATTTCTTGAAATAGAGGCGGCGGTTTCAATTGGTTGTGGGGTGGGGAGTTCACTATTTGAATCGTTTTCATTGATAAATGTGCTAGAAAGAAGAGGATCCTCATTGGCTAAAGGACTATATATTCTCTTGGTAGACTTGGCTCTCATCAAAGGCGGAGCTTTTTCCACCGTTATCTTTTGAGTGAAGACTACCGGATATAAACCTTCTTCATTGGTCCTTAGGTTACGACCAAAATACCAGCCATCTTTGTATTCTTCATCATCAGTTATCACTTTGATCTTGTCACCAGGCTTCATATCTAGTTCATCTTCCATTCGCTTAAAATACTCATTAATGGCAATATACATGGGGAAATTGCCACCCTCACGCCCACTTGCACTTCCTTTGCTGTCATAGTCCGGTGATAAGGTGTCAGATACGTCTTTGTCTCTACTGACAGCGGTGTTGAGTTGTGAGAGTGTGGGCATTTCTCTACCATTACTCATCTTTATATGTTCAAAGTTTGCTGCGGAGAAGTAGGTATGATTCAATAAATATGACTAAAATGGAAAAAAATAAAACTGAAAAGCAGTTATAGGCTGTTTCGACGGCTCTAAGAATGTGTAAACAGAGTGGAGTTACACAAGTGATACCAAAAGAAAAATTAACAATATCCGCTGTCTTTAGAAAACTGGAAGGGTTTATCGGAAGCTAACTATTGATGAAAAGGAGAGAGTAAAATTGGCCAGCTTTACACTGAATACTAAAATCAGCTTTCTTTAACGCTTTGAATAAAGAGACCTCACTTTATTGATGAATTTGTCCTCATCAATCTAAGCACTTTGAATAGCGGCTGTGATAAGTTTTGTTTTTAAAAAAAAAAAACGAATCTCTCCTTCTTCGTTCATACAGCATCGGTCTGGGAGAGCGATGAGAAAAAGGCACCACGTGACTGAAGAGTCGCCTTTTAAGCGAACGTCCGTTTACCATCTGCATGTATGTTGCGATGAAAACGTGTATGTCAGTAAAGAAGAGGCTTACTACTTTTAGTTATCTTATAGAGTCTATTTATGGAATTGTTTCTCCTATGCTCAAAAATATAAGGATGAAAACTCATCGGCTATGCTGTCATAGAGTCGTGTGGAGGGCGCAGCCCGATTAAGTACAACCGACTGGTCACAACTGAAACGAGTCAACGGACTTGGAAAGAGAGTGGCTTGCTGGCATGCACACCTTTCTCCGGGTTTTGGGTGAACGCCATGTTTTATGCCGTGGAGCAGGCATCTCGTACCTCTCAAATCCCTGATTCCTGCAAAATTTCCGAAACGCAGAGTTACGGGGCCTGACAAGCAGCCATGTTCCAGCGTTATTGGTTTCCTTGATTTCTTTTGCTTTTTCAAAAATTTCTTAACGTGAGTTTTTTTTTTCCTACTTGGACTAATTTCTTGAAGGTAACTCTGCTGTCTATTTGAATCACATGAGCCCTGTAGCAACAACTCCATCATTCTGTCATCAAGCATATCTTGAATATCATTACATTTTCTTTTTAATAATATTTCCGCTGTGAAAGAAGACTTTACGTTTTGCAGACTGTTGTTAGAATACAGAGGATAAATCCAATGTATATTGGAGGAAGAGTACGATTGCCATATATTTGAAACAGCCATAAGCAATAAAATACAACTCGAATCAAAACAGTAGCTGCAGGAACAAAAAAGTAATTTTTTGAATTTTAGTTATGCTGTGCCAAATGATCTTGAATTTTTTTCTTTTTCTGTAATACGCTCAGCTCTAGTTATATGTTGGGACTCCCCTTTCTTTTATTATTCTTCGTTTGTGTATCCACTACACAGTGGTATGGGGATAGCTATATACTTCTCCGTGTCGATTAATGCCTTTTTTCCTTTGTCCTCTTTCCTCCATTTCTAGCCATTTTTGTGTAGATGGTCCAAATTTCTCGGACTTTTTTTATCTTAGCAGAAAAGCTATCAATAACCAAGAAGTAAAAAGGTAAGAAATTAGGATTCTACTGATAGGGAACTATCATCACCTAAGGGAATCCAGCTATTCCATAGACTCCTTTTCTTGTGAATATATCTGTAAAACACATGCGAACGGAGAGAATACTCGGTCACTTACAACTAGCTTTTCACCTTTTTCTTGACTTGCTTTTTCCTTAGTATAATCAGCCTCACGTCTTTTAAATACACTTTACTTCTACAAAGAGCGCAATGGCCGAACTGTCTACAGGTTCTGGAGCTATTGACCATTTGAAACAGACATGGACAACAAAACACGTGGCCACATAAGGTCATGAGCGCAGTCTCTGGAGGTTCAAAGCAAATTGGGCAACGATAGTCCTTGGCTGCACCATACTCTTTGGGCACTTCTTTGGTCTCCTCCTGGAAGTCGTCATCTGATATTTGCAACACTTGCTGCTCTTCAGCGTCTAAGTCTATGGCGTCTGTAGTTAAATCAACAGTTTGTTCCTTGCTGTTCGTTCCGGGGTTCGTTGCTGGCGGTGCTGCTTCCAGCGTTGGGGAAGCACTCGAAGTATTTGCTGTTTGTGAAAGGAGCTCAACTGTGTGCGGTTCTTCGTCATGGTTCGTTAGTGCGGCATTACTACTAGAATCTGCTTCGAGGCCTTCGTTGGACGCTGTTCCCCTGTCATTATTTCTGAAATCATTGTTAGTGGTGTTATGACCGCTACCTGAGCCGTCTTCAAGCGCCCTAAACAGGGATAGATCTTCCTCTTCTTCAGAAGCATTCTCAAGAGTTCTCTCTCCAACGATTTCCACTACTGCTTCTGGGCTGTTGTGGTGGTTATCTATGACGGTATTTTGTATTCTCGGTATGCAATTTTCCTCTTCTTCGTTGTTCCGCTCAACTGACTCTATTCTTACCCTTTTAATTCGCAGGTTTTCATCTTCTGGACTTTGATTGTCAGGCCTTCTTATCATACAAGGCGTTATTAATTTACTCGTTTGTTGCTTAACTGGCTTTTATTTTGGCTCGATAGGAAAAGAGGTATGGTTAATGGAAGAAAAAATGTTGTGCTTAGCAATTTTCCAAGTACTCTGATTTCTGACATATTATCTCTTCTCTCCTGTAATTTCCTAAATACGAATATGTGTAGAAAACAGTTCTTTTCTTCCCATTGTATACATCCGTACATTATTGTAGAACCCAAATCTTTTTCATTCTGTTTTTTGAAAGACTTTTTTTTTTCAACGAGATACCGCCCTCTTCAACCATGAGCAAGGCGAGAGCACCTTCTGCTTACGCTTCTTTTTCCCTGCCGGAAGCTACTGAGTCTCCTCTGGTACGCTGGGCGCAGGCAGAGACAGTAACTAACGATCTTTCACTTGGGTGGGAAAGCTGAAACCAGTACGGTTCCGCCCGGGTTTGCTGCTCTGAGACTGGAAGGAAATCATAGTTTCTTTTCAGTTGGACAGAGAGTTATAATCAAGAAGTATATAGATTTTGAATATTGGATAGATATAATATATTATTATTTCACAAAAAATCGAGAAATCACGATAATAATACAGCAAAAATGTCAGGTAACGGTGCTCAAGGTACAAAATTCAGAATTTCTGTATGTTAAAACCGAAACAAGTGGAGAAACCCATTTAAAATACGCAAAAATGTCGCCAACAAGCAACTATGAAATATATTTCCGGGGAAGAATGTTACAACCAAAATAATTAATGTTTAAGAGTGTGATAGTCAGTGAATGAATATAGTGGGGAGCCAGAAAGCGGAAGTGCAGGAATCATTCTTAGTGGTCTTTCCATGCCTGCATCCGGATAGCAAAATCCATTTTCAACCCTTACAGCATTAATTAAATGCTTTCCAACTGACAACAGAGAAAACGTTACTTTTTGTTATGACATGTGGAAGTTCTATGTGAAATACAGAAGCTCCCAGAAGTCTAGTTGTAGGATCATTCATGTCCAAGGAAATATATCTTGTGTTGATGGCCCATCCTCATCAAGATAGGATTGATTTACTAACAGATTAATTGTGTGGTCACCTTTATGTGGCACTCGCATTTTTTTTAAATAGTTAGGTTTACCAGTTGGTGCCATCATGAACTGTGCTGACAACAGTGGTGCCAGAAACTTGTACATCATCGCCGTCAAAGGTTCTGGTTCTAGATTGAACAGATTACCAGCCGCCTCCTTAGGTGATATGGTTATGGCCACTGTTAAGAAGGGTAAGCCAGAATTGAGAAAGAAGGTTATGCCAGCTATTGTTGTCCGTCAAGCTAAGTCTTGGAGAAGAAGAGACGGTGTCTTTTTGTACTTCGAAGACAATGCTGGTGTCATCGCCAATCCTAAGGGTGAAATGAAGGGTTCCGCCATCACTGGTCCAGTCGGTAAGGAATGTGCCGACTTATGGCCAAGAGTTGCTTCCAACTCTGGTGTCGTTGTTTAAATAAAATTTCCAGGAAAATTCTTTTAAATCATTATGTAACCTTTTAAAATATTAATATAAACAATCCAATCCAAGTCAATGACATGAGAGTGCATATAGACATTGTTGGAGAATATTTCAGTGAAGTGGTAGTTTTTTTCGTTGTGAAGATTCTAGAGTAAACATAATACATAAAAATGATTTTTCCTATAATTACAGAACTATATTCTTTGAAGCATTGCTTGTGTAGAGTCATGTCATACATGCCTTTATTATCCTCCTCTTTCTTGAAGCGGGAATTCATAATGCAATAAGATTGTTATTCATCAACGATGTATTTCTTCTGGACCGTCGATTAGTTGAACATAGTTACTCGGAATAATACCTGTTTCACCATTCGCCCTTCTTGCCTTCCACCATCTGCCTTCAATGTCAGAGACCTGTAGAATTTCGTTTTGTTCAAATGAGATTTCGTAAGCATCATCGTCATCTGCGTCGTATGGGTATAACGCCTTTGCCTTATAAACGAAATTGTCATCACCAATATCGCTATACAGACCCAAAGTGTCTCCCATAGTAGTTTCCGTATTCCCATTTGAAAAATCTGTATCAAATGTGTTACCCATATTAGTGTTGGTTTGATTATTGTTATTGTTAATGGTGTCCTTAGCGTTGCTTGCACTATTTATACGTTGTTGTAAAGTGTTTAAATGAAGATTCACGGCATCTGATGTATTTGGCTGGGTATTCTCAAAACCAGCCAGTGCTGTGGAAGATACGTAATTTGAGTGTGAAGGTTGCTGCTGTGGATATCCGTCAAATTGCGTCGCGTAAACTGAATCTCGCATAGCATCATTATAGAAATTATTTTGGTAAGGTGTTGTGTTCCTATTCCCTCTGCGACGAGCTCTATGAAGAGAATTCTCTAATGGCGAAGGCCTGATACCTTTGATAGAAAACGAATCAATCCATCTATTGGTTGGTGAAGCATTATCGCCGCCATAGTACAGAATCCAGATCAGATTTATGATTGAAAGTAAGATGACACCGGCTGAAGCAGCAGCCTTCTTGGGACCATCCGCATAAACTAAATTTGTTGCACTATTTGTATTATACACAAATGCCACTGCAATAGATGTGGTAATGAAGATTCTGTAATGATCGACTAAATCAAAACAATAGAATAGCATTAAGGAACAAATAATTAGAAATTGGTACACTATGCCCCACCAAGTAAAACGTGGGAAGGATTCGTTTGTGGATGCAGATGAGATGGAGCCTCCGATGGCGATGACCCACGATACGATTGCCAGTGAAATTGATGATATAGCGAAAGGATCAGCATAAAAGTTCTTCACTTTAAAAGAATGATCGGTGGCCATACGTGAAGTTTTGCGAGGAGTAGGTCTTATCTTGGATGATAGTGACATTTTTTAAAAACGTAATTCTTGGTCTTTTTCGAAAAAATGGCGTCGATCTTTAACGTCTAACGTTGTTCTCAAACTATTAGGTTGGCTACAGTGAATAACAGGCCAGTTCCCTTTAACGCTTTTGTTGAGCAAAGAAAGCTGATATGCTAGACAATGACACCTCAAAGAAAACGAGGCTCAATGACTTTATTGGTGCTCCTGTATTCTTTGCATATTTCAGCAATCGCTGAAATTTTTATAATACGTATGAAGCAAAAGCCCGACTCCGAAAGCTGTTGGTTGTGTAAATAGATTAAACGCGTTGGAAATGTAAAACGCGATTGAGAATTTCTGAATTAGCGCAGGTGCTAGGTTATTAATAGTTTCTTACGCGGGTATGTAGGTTCAAGGGTCTATGTACGTATGAAGTGGAGAGGGACAGAAGATAGCAAAAAATGAATAAGTACAATCTTGCTAATTTAGTTTAGCTTCAAAGCTGCGGTCAGGCAGGTGACCATGATTACTAGTCCCCAGATAAATAAGGCAAGGCCTGTATATTTGAAAAGCTTCGTGGTCAATGGCACGGCTGTATTGTGTTCAGTACCTATTAGTTTGTAGCCAAAGAGCCCGGGAAGAATAAAAGAAATAGAAGTGGAGCCTGTGGCCCCTACAATGGCCAGCACGCGGGCCAAAGAGGATACCGAAATCGCAACGAGATATGATGCCACTAAGATGCTGCATGTTATAACAATAAAGCTCTTGCCCTTTAAGGGAGTTTCCTTGGGCTGATAAATCGATTCTTCTTCAATTACCTCATTGGCGTCAAGGCAATCATCGCGAATTAACGGGGAACTTTCAGTAGCAACAGTGAGTCCGGCCATCGATGTAGTACTTGTAGTCACATTTTCCTCGGCGAAATGTTGCAATATCTGGTGGATAGAAGCTCTTGCAGGATGACATTGTAGTGGGAAGGCCAGCATCACTAACAGCACAATCGCTATTCTGCCGATGGTACTTGAGACCGCCTGTGGGTACAGCATGATAATGTTCCCAATGATGTTGTCGCCGAATGTCAGATATCCAGCACAGCCGATCGCTATATATAAAATGAGGGCCAAAGATATTGCTATCAACGGAATCTTCATCACATGCTCGAATCGGCTTGATCTCTGCTCATTGATTATCGAAAACATATTGTGGTGACACGTATAGGCAAAGACGAAGATTGGAAGAGTGTTTAGCACGTTCAAATCGTGCGTTTGTGGTGGAAGGAGGTAGGAGATTCGGCCTTTTAAGTGTAGAATCTCCTCTGATGGTGCTACATAGTGCAACAAAACTAAAACACACAAGTAGGCTACAGAAGAGATACCTATCATGGAAGCGTACCTTAACGAATTCAACTTCTTCAGAAAGGACAGAGGAGCCACGAAAAAAAGCATGATCAGTGAGATTTGCACGTTCCTGCTCAACAACCAAGCATTCCTGGTCCATACAGACATGATTTGAGGCATTAGGTCCCCAACTACAATCATATAAGAGACGCCCACACCAAAACACTTGATTGCGATCGCTAGGTCAAACACGATACTCAAGTTTGGGTTGATCAATCGCGTCAAGGCACTGAACGAGGCCCTCCCTTGTGGCACATACTTAGCTACACGAGCCTGTATGAACAGACTTTGCATAGCACACGCCCCACATACCACTATCATTATCACCCCAGGAACTAATCCAAACGGCTTGAATGCGTACGGCATGGCAAGGATACCAGCACCGCACGCCGTGTGTAAAAGCGTCAACACTCCTGATCTAATACTAGCTACCATATGATATACACTTCTTTTCTATGGTTTTCGATCTGCATACGCAGTCTGTCATTTAAACATCTGTTGTTCTATATACTTATAGTTGCTGTATAGATAAGCATTCCGATCCCCTAAACGTGTGTGGTGATCTTCCTCTTTCGCCCTCGCTTTTTTTTTTCGCTTGTTGTTTTCACAAGGTGAATAGAATCGATTTTAGTAGCAAAGTGCATTGTTTATTGTGTGATGTGGTTTAACGCACATTCTGTGTTAGCATTGTAGTAGAAAGATATTATACAATCTCCGCGAACTCAAGTATGTCTGCTGTTGAAATTTCCCCCGACGTGTTGGTGTATAAGTCTCCATTAACGGAGCAATCGACAGAATACGCTAGTATTTCCAACAATTCAGACCAGACCATTGCATTTAAGGTCAAGACCACAGCTCCAAAGTTTTATTGCGTAAGACCAAACGCCGCAGTTGTTGCTCCGGGCGAAACAATTCAGGTCCAGGTCATCTTTCTGGGTTTGACTGAAGAGCCTGCGGGAGACTTTAAGTGCCGTGACAAGTTTCTAGTTATCACGTTGCCCTCTCCTTATGACCTCAATGGCAAGGCCGTTGCAGATGTTTGGTCTGACTTGGAGGCTGAGTTTAAGCAACAGGCTATCTCTAAAAAGATAAAAGTTAAATACTTGATAAGTCCAGATGTACGTCCACCACAGAACCAGAATATACAGGATAACAAAGAAACCGTTGAACCAGTAGCCCAAGACAGTGAGCCAAAGGAAGAGCCTTTTGTGGTAAATGAAAAGGAGGTCCCCGCTGAACCGGAAGCTCAACCTCCCGTCCAAATAAAGAAAGAAGAGGTCCCACCTGTCGTTCAGGAAACCGTTTCTAATGAAAATGAGAAGCAAGCCTCCAACAGCACTCCGGCCCCAAAGAACCAGATAAAGGAAACCGCTACCGTACCTGCAGAAAATGAATCATCCAGCATGGGTATATTCATATTGGTTGCGCTTCTTATCTTGGTTTTAGGATGGTTCTACAGATAATAGGGAGATTGAGGATATAGCTGTATTCTAAATATATATATATGTATATGTGTGTTTTGCCCTTTGTCTTTCTACGAGCCTCTTTATTGTTACCTTTTCCAGCTTTTACAATACACTAGAACAAGGGACTAAAAGACCATACTTTTCTACTTTTTTTATATGCTTTTATGTTTCAAAAATTAGAGAATAATCGATAATTGTACTACTATCGTAACCTATAACCTATTTCATTTATTGGTATTCCGGCCTCCTTAGTGTGGCAGGTACCATCTTGGGCAAACAATTATTCGTTATTAACCACATCAATGCGGGGTTTAATAAATGAGGGGGAGGGCCTCGAATGAACATTAATGAAGATCTTGCGAAAGAGCAGCGCAAAATTGGTCCATAAATAAATCAGGCGTATATAACTACGTACTTTCAGCTTGTCTTCTGCTAAATCTAGTAGCAGAAAGGGAATTTGCAAAATCAGTAAAATATAGTAACATGGAGTCATCACGTTTGTACTACAAGAATCCAAAGCCGGCAGAGGAAAAAAGCGAAGGAATACAGCAGAATGTGCACTACCACACCTTCGCCGTAAGTGATGGTTTGAATGCAAGCGTATCTAACGAATACGGTAATCAAGTAATGGACTTGTTTTGGAACACAAGTATAAGCTCTCACTATGCGGACAATGAAGCGGATAAAAGCACAGATTCTAAAAGTAACTTACTTTCTTCCATAAGGCAACGTGTTTATAGTACTAAAGAACCTGATACTATCTCGTCTGCATTTCCAACCGCTTCATACACTCACGAAAATTTCGATTTTAGAAACCTTAAGCTAAAATAAGGAGGAATGAAGAATAAGAATAAACGCACGTTCAATGCATACACAACCGTTTCTATGTACCAAAAATATATTCATTACAAAAGGGAAAAATGAAAATAAATAACATGATAACAACGAAAAAAAAAATATATTCAATTCAAGAAAAAACTTAATTCATTTTCTTAAGTAATCCCTTAAATAACTGCCAAGTTTTTCAGCACCTTGTTCTACAACGTCTCTCAACATTTGTAATTCATCATCTGCGGTGGCATTAAAATCGATGAAACCGCTATTAGGGTTACGGCTATCGAAGTTCCCCGCCGCGCTTCCACTACTATTGATGGGGTTACCAAATTCGTCTACTTCTTTATCTTCTCCGAAATATGAAGATGAGGAGATTGATGTAGCATTGTCAAACGTTTTTAACTTATCATGCGCTTCCCTGTTTGCTGCTTCGTCAAACGAACCGCGACCAAATAGTTGATCGGATGATATGGCCTTTTGTGTGCCGTACCTCTCCGCGATTCTCCCCGTATATCTTGGTCCCTGAGCTACCTTTTGAGATTCCTTTTGTTGTTTCGCCAAATCATTGGCATCATTCATTGTCATACCAAAACCCAATTTGGCAAACTTGGGTGTTAAGGTATCTTGCTGTTCTTTTCTAGTTGTATCGAAGCTGTTTGAAGTATCGTTTAAAAAATCATTGAACTCATCGGGTTGTGTATTGACATCATCTATACTGTTATTATTACTGCCTTTACTGTTGTTCATGAATTGGGAATCGTAGTCATTCTGTCTAATTTTGGTGCTGGAAGATGAATTAGTGAACTCGTCCTCCTTTTCTTGTTCAGCCTCTTTTTCAAATTGGTCAAACAAATCTTCTGCTTGTGATTTGTCGACTTTCTTAGCGGTCAATCTAGTAGGCTTTCTTGACGAAGACAAAATTGAATGTTTCTTTTTATCTTGCGAGTTCAATACCGGTTTCTTTCTGCTTGCCGTTAAGATAGAGCTTCTCGTTTTAGTCACTGTAGTCTTGGGCGTAGTGCTGATGGCGTTGTTGTTAGGCGCAAAAGGGCCTGCACTTACATTGATTTTTGAGCTAGAATTTGAATTGGAGTTTGGTTTTTGCCAATTAGAGAAGAAATCGTCAACACTATTTTCTTTGGAAGTCGACCTAGAAGCATCAGAATCGGTGTCCAATGGTGAGTCCGCAGAATCTTGACCGTTCAAGACTAATTCTGATGGGTATAACTCCATATCCTTTTGAACCTTCTTGTCGAGGTGTATCTTATACTTCTTAGCGACGGGACTCGTATATTTTGTTTTCGCGTCAACATTTGCAGTATTTAGTAGCTGTTTCCCATTGTTTTTTAAGAAAAAATCACGAGCCTTATGGTTCCCACCCAACTTAAATCTTCTTAAATTATTAATTGTCCATTTATCTAATGTAGAAGACTTTACAAAGGTGATGTGAACACCCATATTTCTATGCACGGCAGAGCATTGAATACATAGCATCACACCAAAGGGTACCGAAGTCCAAGTAGGGTTCTTGTTTCCACAATCAAAACAAACTCGGTTTTCCATGTTACTACCTAGCTTCTGAAAAACTTGTTGAGTAGTCTGCTCCGTGGCAAAGGTTTCTCCTTCATCGTTACTCATTGTTGCTAATGTGTATACTACTCCGTTCAAAAATCCAGTTCAACAGCTAGTTAACGACTACCGTTTCTTCGCTATCGCCTTGATCTCCTATTATGAAATGTCAGCTAAAAATCATGTTTATGTAGAACAGTTGTTTTCTTTTTTTTTTCGAAACTTCACCGTGTCGTCAAGTGTGACCAAGCAATGTTACTTTTCCTTTTGTGTCATAGATAATACTAATATTGAAAGTAAAATTTTAAACATTCTATAGGTGAATTGAAAAAGGTAGCTTAGACAGTAACGAGGGGACGGCATTCGTAACGTTTTGATACTGGTATTATTTGCTGTTCATTTAGAAAAGAAGGAAATTTGTTTTGCAAGAATTGTCTGCTACTTAAGGGTATACGTGCTACGGTCCACTAATCAAAAAGTGGTATCTTATTTTGAAGAAAAAAGTGCAAAAGGACGATAAGGAAGATGTCCCAAAGATCTTCACAACACATCGTGGGTATTCATTATGCTGTAGGTCCTAAAATTGGCGAAGGGTCTTTTGGAGTAATATTTGAGGGGGAGAACATTCTTCATTCCGGTCAAGCGCAGACCGGTAGCAAGAGAGATTCCAGCATAATAATGGCGAACGAGCCAGTCGCAATCAAATTCGAACCACGACATTCGGACGCACCTCAGTTGCGAGATGAGTTCAGGGCCTATAGAATATTGAATGGCTGCGTTGGAATTCCACATGCTTATTATTTTGGTCAAGAAGGTATGCACAACATTTTGATTATAGATTTATTGGGGCCATCACTAGAAGATCTCTTTGAGTGGTGTGGTAGAAAGTTTTCAGTGAAAACAACCTGTATGGTTGCCAAGCAAATGATTGATAGGGTTAGAGCAATTCATGATCACGACTTAATCTATCGTGATATTAAACCCGATAATTTTTTGATTTCTCAATATCAAAGAATATCTCCTGAAGGTAAAGTTATCAAATCATGTGCTTCCTCTTCTAATAACGATCCCAATTTGATTTACATGGTTGATTTTGGCATGGCAAAACAGTATAGGGATCCAAGAACAAAACAACATATACCATACCGCGAACGAAAATCATTGAGTGGTACCGCTAGATATATGTCTATTAACACTCATTTTGGGAGAGAGCAGTCACGTAGAGATGATTTAGAATCCTTAGGTCACGTTTTTTTTTATTTTCTGAGAGGATCCTTGCCATGGCAAGGTTTGAAAGCACCAAACAACAAACTGAAGTATGAAAAGATCGGTATGACTAAACAGAAATTGAACCCTGATGATCTTTTATTGAATAATGCTATTCCGTATCAGTTTGCCACATATTTAAAATATGCACGTTCTTTGAAATTCGACGAAGATCCGGATTATGACTATTTAATATCGTTAATGGATGATGCCTTGAGGTTGAACGACTTAAAGGACGATGGCCATTATGACTGGATGGATTTGAATGGTGGTAAAGGCTGGAACATCAAGATTAATAGAAGAGCTAACTTGCATGGGTACGGCAATCCAAATCCAAGAGTTAATGGCAATGCTACGAGAAACAACGCTAATATGAATTCAAAGACTCGAAATACAACACCTGTACCAACACCTAAGCAACAAGCACAAAACAGTTATAACAATAAGGACAATTCGAAATCTAGAATTTCTTCGAATCCACAGAGCTTTACTAAACAACAACACATCTTGAAAAAAATCGAGCCCAATAGTAAATATATTCCTGAAACACATTCAAATCTTCAACGGCCAATTAAAAGTCAAAGCCAAACGTACGACTCTATCAGTCATACCCAAAATTTACCGTTTGTACCATATTCAAGTTCTAAAGCTAACCCCAAAAGAAGTAATAATGAGCCTAACCTAACAAATTACTACACTAACCTTGCAAATAAGAATAATAATTACCAAAGTCAACGAGATTACGAACAAGAGAATGATGCTTATTCGGATAACGAAAATGATACATTTTGTTCTAAAATTTATAAATGTTGTTGCTGCTGTTTTTGTTACTGTTGATAAAGTAATTTGACATTTTCCTTTTTTCCCCTTTCTTTTTATTGATTGTTTTCTTTTCCCACTCTTTTCAATTCATGTCTTTCCAATAATGTATTATTTTATTTCTCTTTCTCTTCACTACCCTTTATTTATCATCTAAAGTAATTGAATTCAGGAGAGGATAAAAGAAATGGGAAAAAGAAGAAAATCAGACATAGTTAGCATCCTTAAATCGTTTTCCTTCTGTATATTCCTTTATCAAAAGACTACTCTCACATATTTTAATCCTCAGTATGTTTTTGGTATACTAAAGATCTATCTTCAAATATTAGTATTGCATTTTTTTTAAGAATATCCAAAATAATATGTAATTCATGATTAATTAAGGTTCAAGGATCACAGAGACTGTGAGTAGATTCTTTGAACACTTGGATGCAAGCTTCTATATAGTTGCTTTTTCGTTTTCTTCTGTGTTCTTTTAGCGTGTATACTTTATTCTTTTTCAATGAATCAGGAAGAAGAACTAGATATAAAAAAATGCATTATGACAAATTAGAAATGACTTCTATATCAAATGAAGAAGCCGAAAAGAAAATAGACAAGTATGACAACATTGGCCCTTGAATCTGATACCAAAAGTTACATATAACCGCACGCTCTGTTTTGATACACACACACACGTATATATATATATATTGCGTAAGAAAGGCTCAAAGCTTAGTAAATAATATGGATTATGGAGTAGAAAGAACCGAATATTTGTGATACCAGTAGGGTCCATTGACTGGGCTAATAGTACGGTCGCAATTTGGAACCCATTACAAGTCACCTTTACTGAGGAAAACTGCCGTTAGTTATATAGGACATTTTAAGTAACAAACAGAAAATGAAATTATCTGCAAAGGAATGTTCCCCCATTTGACTAACATGTTATTTGTTTTTATTTGAAACTGCTCAGGAAACTAGAGAACGGCAGTATCAATAGTAGATCCACTTAAATGCACATCATTTACAGAATACATCCTTTTTGTGAGGACAACATCCTCTTGATCCTCATGCAATCTACCTTCACTAACAGTATTTGCTGAAGAACAATCCCAATTACCAGAATTCGAGAACATGTCATCCGATGTTTCTGTTGTGCTATGGTCACTCTCATTGGATAATGATAACATAGAAGAGTCAGAAATATCATTCTTGCTAGTATCAATAGTGTTGATTATTTTACCGGTGTTAGCGTTGAATTGAACTTGACAGATTTGGTGTAATCCCAGTTCACAAAAATTGTCAAGCGTTACTAAACTTCCATCATTCGCCATATCAAGAAATAAAAATCCACACCCTATTCCATCTGCTTTAGTTTCATTATTCTTCAAACAAAGTTTTTTATTATCAACGCCACTCACAATAATATTTCCACATTGGAAAACTTGCTTGGTCAACAGTCGTTCATTTACACCATCTAAACTAATTGAGGTGAACCCGTGAACCAATTCACCGTAATTCATGTTTTGTAGATTTTGTAAATCCCAACAAATGACAAAGCCTTGGTCATCACTGCTATATAATGCGCCTGTTTTTTCATTAAATTTAAGACTTTCAACGTACCCTTTCTTAGCGTATAATTCACAAACTGGTTTACCGTCGCAAGATTGAATATCCCAGATTTGAATTTTATCGTTCAAACTCTGTGCAACGTGATGATTATTTATCCATACACAGTCTAAACTTGTGTTCTTCCTTTGCAGATGATCTTTTTCATTTGCTACAGATATGCCGTTATCCAAAATATCTGGAATATAGAGATTCGTCCTCAGATCAAGTAGCGAGATGCCATTTGGTCCAAATTGTGAGCCAACCAAAGCCAGTAGGAAGGGATCATGGAATTCATTAACAGCAAAAGAATTTATACCCGGATATGATTGCAAAAAAATAGGTGTTTTTATTGAATCGAGGTTTGATTTCAAGTCGTATATGAAGAGGGAGTCGTTTAAAAGGGAAACAAAACCAGTTTTATTCCATGGCGAAACCTTCAAAATAGGTGCTGTCTTTGGCGTTATTTCCAGAATCGGAGTTGACGATGACACTGTGGATTTTAAAAACTTGTTGTGGTTAAACCTTTTTATTATTTTGGCACATCCCTTGTATGTTGAAGTCGATATCAGATTGACTATACCGTCTTGATGACCTGTCAATATTAATTGGTTGTGGCTAGCCTTTATTTGAGAGTTTGGGAAAATTTGTGGCGGAAAATCCACCATGGGCAATAAGCAGATACAAGTAATTGGTTTACCGGGAACAGTAATCGTCTGTAGTTCCTTTAACTTCTTCTCACTGGAAATTTCAAAAAGTTTCAGGTTATCTTTCTCGTTCATTGTAGATATTAGAAGTATATCATCCACAAGAGAAATATCTGAAGGTATAGAAAACTCTGTTTCGTCAATGCCGTACAATTTCCAATAATCTGATTTTAATTTCTTGGTCGTGTAAAAGTCATTGAAGTTGTCTGATGCCTTTCGCAAAATCGGTGAATTCATTTTCGAAGTGTTATTTTGCCACGTTTTTTTGTACGTGGATAAAGTCGTCATCGACTGTAAAATTCTCTTTCTGTCTGATCTTTTCTTTATATTAATAGCAGGCTGACGAAAGATATTTGTTGGTTCGTAGTATTTGGTGTCTTGCATAATACTAATACGTGTTACTCGCTATCACACCTCTGATCAAATTCTTTAGCTAACACAGGTTTAAGTAGAAAGCAATGCAAAAAGAAGAAACCAGGAAAAAAAAGAAGGAAGTTTGAAAGGGATATTCCTACCTTTTTATATATTGTAAAAGGTTACGCAATTATTTATGTAAACCAGTAACCCCCCACACAGCTATGTCGTCATGACTACATGGACCAAGCCTTATTTAGTGAACCAGCCAAATCAACATCATGCCGGCATTACACACATCACACATCGAAATCAACACAATAGCCTTGAGGATTCGGAGCATATTTCTGGATGCTGATATAGTTATTTTCTATATTGTTTACATTTCAATGTTTATTTGTTTAGGAAAACAGACTGCTGGTTTGTTTACATTTGGAGGCTGAAAAAAACTGCTGGCATATATCAGCCACACCTTCACGTGATACAATTAATCATGTGACTAGACGTACATAATGACATTATATGAGAAAGGGGAAAAAACAAAAATTTAGCGGAAATTTTTGGTAAAGACCAAATTGCAGTGATCTTCATGGTGATAGGTAATACTTCTTGCTGGTGGGGGGCTTCCATCTCGGCAATTTAAAGACATAGGTTTAACCATTTTTAGGGTACTCTAATATCGCATCTGCTAATTGATAAGGGGGCTTTGTTGTATTTTGAGGCTGGTTTCCATTTTCTTCGTTAGAGCTACAAAAGTCGACTTTTTTCGTTAAACAAAAACGATCATAAGATAATAGCGTTGTCAGTTCCTTTCCACAGTTTTGGACTTGTTACTATAATTCGTGAAGCATATTTTGCCAGTGAGTCAAGATTTCATTTTAGTTCTCCTTTTTGAAGAGTGAGTTCGTAGCAAATAAAACAGCAGGAAATAGTTGCTTGTTTTTGTGTGTAAGTACCTTTTAGTTGGAACTCCCGAATATAGTTATCCGACTTTCACTTTCATAATCCACAGCTTTTTCTTAGTGCGTTTTTAGTTCGATAGATTTATCACAAACTATTTTCCCCTTTTCTTATTCCCTTTCCTTCGTTAGCTTGGGTATTATATCATAGATTAACAGAAAGGAGTGAAACAAGAAAAAATGCCTTCATCCATATCTGTCAAGCTAGTGGCTGCAGAGTCATTATATAAGAGGGATGTATTCCGTTCTCCGGATCCGTTTGCTGTGTTGACCATTGATGGTTACCAAACTAAGTCTACTTCCGCAGCGAAGAAAACGTTAAATCCCTATTGGAACGAGACTTTTAAATTCGACGAAATTAATGAAAATTCTATTTTGACCATCCAAGTCTTTGACCAGAAGAAATTTAAGAAGAAGGATCAAGGTTTTCTTGGTGTGGTTAACGTTCGTGTAGGCGACGTTTTAGGCCATTTAGACGAGGATACTGCTACATCGAGTGGTAGACCTCGTGAAGAAACCATTACTCGTGATTTAAAAAAATCTAACGACGGAATGGCTGTCAGCGGTAGATTGATTGTTGTTTTATCAAAACTACCCTCGTCAAGTCCGCATTCACAAGCTCCTTCTGGCCATGCAGCATCTTCTAGTACGGGTACAAGTTCAACTACTCGAACCAATGGTCACTCTTCATCCTCCACCCGTAATCATTCAACGTCTCATCCTTCCAGAGGTACCGCTCAAGCAGTAGAATCAACTCTCCAAAGCGGTACTACTGCTGCTACTAATACTGCAACCACCAGTCATCGTTCCACCAATTCCACATCCAGTGCTACGAGACAATACTCTTCGTTTGAAGACCAGTATGGCCGTTTACCTCCTGGTTGGGAGAGAAGGACGGATAACTTTGGTCGTACATATTACGTCGATCATAACACAAGAACTACCACTTGGAAACGTCCAACACTCGATCAAACAGAAGCTGAACGTGGCAATCAATTAAATGCAAACACTGAATTAGAAAGAAGACAGCATAGAGGAAGAACTTTACCTGGTGGATCGTCAGATAATTCTTCTGTAACAGTTCAAGTTGGGGGTGGTTCAAACATACCACCTGTTAACGGTGCGGCAGCAGCAGCGTTTGCAGCTACAGGCGGCACCACATCTGGTTTAGGTGAACTACCTTCAGGTTGGGAGCAACGGTTTACTCCAGAAGGTAGAGCTTATTTCGTCGACCATAATACTAGAACAACTACCTGGGTAGATCCAAGGAGACAGCAATATATACGTACTTATGGCCCAACAAATACTACGATTCAGCAACAACCGGTATCCCAATTAGGTCCCTTACCTTCTGGATGGGAAATGAGATTGACCAATACGGCCCGTGTATATTTTGTTGACCATAATACCAAAACAACGACTTGGGATGACCCAAGATTACCATCATCATTGGACCAAAATGTTCCTCAATACAAACGTGATTTCAGACGTAAGGTTATTTATTTCAGGTCCCAGCCCGCTCTTAGAATATTACCGGGACAATGTCATATCAAAGTACGCAGAAAGAACATTTTTGAGGATGCTTATCAAGAAATTATGAGACAAACTCCAGAAGATCTAAAGAAGAGATTGATGATCAAGTTTGATGGTGAAGAAGGTTTAGATTACGGTGGTGTTTCCAGAGAATTTTTCTTTTTATTATCACATGAGATGTTTAATCCATTTTACTGTTTGTTCGAATATTCTGCGTATGATAACTATACCATTCAAATAAATCCTAACAGTGGCATTAACCCCGAGCATTTGAATTATTTCAAATTTATTGGTAGAGTTGTGGGTCTTGGTGTTTTCCATAGAAGATTTTTGGATGCATTTTTTGTAGGTGCACTTTACAAAATGATGCTACGTAAAAAAGTCGTATTGCAAGATATGGAAGGTGTTGACGCTGAGGTGTATAATTCATTAAACTGGATGCTTGAGAATAGTATAGACGGTGTCTTGGATCTAACATTTAGTGCCGATGATGAAAGATTCGGTGAAGTTGTAACAGTGGATTTGAAGCCAGATGGGAGGAATATTGAAGTTACTGATGGTAACAAGAAAGAATACGTTGAATTATATACCCAATGGAGAATTGTTGATAGAGTTCAAGAACAATTTAAGGCATTCATGGATGGTTTTAACGAACTAATTCCTGAAGACTTAGTGACTGTGTTTGATGAGCGTGAACTGGAGCTATTGATTGGTGGTATTGCAGAAATTGATATTGAGGATTGGAAAAAACACACTGATTACCGTGGCTACCAAGAGTCGGATGAAGTTATTCAATGGTTTTGGAAGTGTGTCAGTGAATGGGATAACGAACAAAGAGCCCGTTTATTGCAGTTCACCACCGGTACTTCTCGTATACCCGTTAATGGGTTTAAAGATTTACAGGGTTCCGATGGTCCAAGAAGATTCACTATTGAAAAAGCTGGTGAAGTACAACAATTGCCAAAATCCCACACATGTTTTAACAGAGTTGATTTGCCACAATACGTTGATTATGACAGCATGAAACAGAAATTAACATTGGCCGTGGAAGAAACCATAGGTTTCGGTCAAGAATGATCTTTTCTGTACCAGTTTTTTTTTCATTTATGGTTTCCGTTTTCCCCACATTCTCTCTGCTTCAATTATCTTGTTTTATGTTTCAGCTAATAGTAGTAAAGAGAAGATCCTTTTTTTATTATTTTTCTTTGAGTTGTTCATGAAATGATTAATCATCGTTGTTCTTAAACCAGCACAGAAAGCAACAAAGAAAATGGAGGAAAGCGAGAAGTGCTTTTTTGATGATTACGCAAATTTCTTTTCAAGCTCGCCATAAGAGGGTTTTTCCTATCAAAAGGGAGCATGATACCAATAACTTTACATTGCCTTACGCCTCTTATTCTTTTTATATCCTCTTTTAGATTTATATTAATGTGTTTTTTTATTTATATACATATAATGTGCCTGCTTTTTACAACTATACGCTTTTTTATTTCTTTATTTTCTTGCATATTACAATCCTTTCCTTACCACTAAACATCCACACGTATAGTGTATCGGATATTTTATTGAACACCAAAAAAAAGCAGATAATATATTCTTGATTTATTATATTGTACAGAGATGACGAGAAGTAAAAAGAGAACCCAAAACAGAACCGGACTTACACAAATTTTATATATCTGTTTTTCTGTGCTTGTAGACGTATCTTATATTATTAAATTAAAAGTAAACCTAACTTAAACCATTGAGATAAAAAAAGAAACGGAACATTTTCTTACTCATACAAGCAAAACCGCATTGACACAGCCGTCTCTATCTGGTTCATTTGTGACCTGAGCATACTTACCCCAGACAACTTTACCACCAGCGGTAACCATCCCCAATTCAGACACGTTAACTTCAATAATGGTACCCTTGGTCAAAACACCCAGCTGAGTGTACATTGGAGATTGCGGATTTTTCTTAACAGCTAAAATTGGTAAGAAGACAGTTACACCTAACTCTGGATGAGTGACGTTTGCCTTTTTTTGTCTCAAAGCACTTGGTCTGATGATTCTTTCCATCTTAACTGGTCTTCTAGTGAAACCTTCACCGACAAAGGTGTGTTTCGTTATCATTCTCTTCCAGGATTTGGATCTAGATTTACCTGTTTTAATAACTTTGAACATTTCTTCTTCACTTATACCACGAACTTTTGGTAACGGAACTGAAAATTTATCAGCTTTTTCCAACCTCTTTTGTTTAATGGATGAAGAAATGGCTTTGGCTGTATTGTTTTGTTCTCTGTCCAACAGATATGTTGGCAAAGCATCACCATCGGTATCTAATGGTTTGGATGAACCCTTGACCTTAGATTGTTCATGTGCCTTGATCTTCTTTCTCATTGATACCTTTTCAGCATATCTCTTCTTGGCGAATTGTTTACCCTTCCAACCAGTTAGTTTCTGGGCTCTTTCAGAGATCTTATGGGATTCTCTTGCCTCTCTCTTACGTTTCCTTTCTTCGTGATCTAATCTCTTACCATGCTGTTTGATGTGACGCTCGATATAATCGTTTTGAGGCATTGTTCCGTTGTGTATATCAATAGCGATATGAGACTAACTACTGGTAGAAAGTAAAACGCCAGATACTAAAAGTGATTTCTCCTCTAACTACTACCTAGTCTACTTAATCCTCTTAAAAGCGCATCTCATCGCTGTCAGGAAAATTTTTCATCTAACAATTACTAAAACCGTTGCCCACGACATAAAATTTTTCACGCCTTTCCTGTAAGGTTAAGAAAAGAAACCGATGAGCTCTAACATTCTAAAGTGCCAAAAGAGACCAAGAAACAAAAAAGCTAGACTAAAATACAAATTCAAGGATGTCTGAACTTAATGCATTATTAAAAGATATCAACGGTTCGCTCACTTCGACATCAGAATCCTTGGAAAGATTATCTGGGATTTATAGTAATTCTGAGATTGATGAGAATCCTAAGAGTAACCAACTACATGAGCATCTATTTTCCGACGCTAAGAAGCCAACTGAGAAAGTATCGCTGCTATCGTTAAAAAATGGAAGCATGTTGGGGTACATAAATTCTCTATTGATGCTCATAGGTAATAGACTAGATGACAAATGCAAAGATCCTTCCGCTAGGGATGCACGTGAACGCTCTATCCAACACCGTGTGGTATTAGAGCGTGGTGTCAAACCTCTGGAAAAAAAATTAGCTTATCAATTGGACAAGCTGACTAGAGCATATGTCAAAATGGAAAAGGAATACAAAGATGCTGAGAAACGTGCGTTGGAAAGAACTACCTTGCTGAATCACGACGACAGCGAAGATGATGAGTCTAGCGAAGATGAAATAGCATACAGGCCAAATACCTCTGGAATCGTCAACACAAATAAAAAATCATTATCGTACGGGGCTGAAGATGCATCCAAGGAAGGAAACGAGGAAGAAAATGGTGACAATGAATCGGGCGTATATAGACCGCCAAAGATTACCGCTGTCCTACCACCACAACAAACGCATTTCGAAGACAGATTTGATGCCAGAGAACACAAAGATCGTAGTAACAAATCGCGTATGCAAGCCATGGAAGAATATATCAGAGAGTCATCAGACCAACCGGACTGGAGCGCATCTATTGGTGCTGACATTGTGAACCATGGAAGAGGTGGTATTAAATCTTCGAGAGACACAGAAAAGGAACGTAGAGTCACTTCATTTGAAGAAGATAACTTTACCAGATTGAATATTACGAATAAAGCTGAAAAGAGGAAGCAAAAGCAAAGAGAAAGAAATGCAAGGATGAACGTTATTGGTGGTGAAGATTTTGGTATATTCAGTTCAAAGAGGAAGCTAGAAGATAGCACTTCGAGACGTGGGGCGAAGAAGACTCGTTCTGCTTGGGATAGAGCGCAGAGGAGACTATAGGTGTTAGAAGTTCATTTTCTTTATATGCTGAACCTTTATAGACTTATTATTTAAAGGTTGAATGCAAGTGAAGTGACAATTATATAAACCATTAAAAGCAATATCTTGACTTTCACAACATTATGGCATGCGACTTTTTTGACAACATTAATTTTATGATCATTAGTCCTTGCACATTAACTTCTGCCCTTTTTTTTCTTTTTTTTAGTAATAAGCAGAACATGACTTAGCTATCACAGATTAACAATATAGTAAGAACAAGGCATGCAAGAAGTGCCACCATATAATATAAATACAATGATAAACGAATATATTGCCAGAAAAGTTGCTCTCAAGGACATGCAACCATGCGCGATCTGTAGCAAACCATCCACAACAGTTCTTTACAACGCATCTGGTCCAGATTGGCTGTACACATGCGAAATACATTTACAAGATAACCCTCAATTTGTCATTCCCCTCTATAGTACAGAGTATAACGAAGCTGTAGCCCAATTAAAACTAGTGAAGGGGAAAATGGATGGTTTGGCATCAGCCCAAAACCAATTAGGGTCCTGGGATGGTTGGGTTACTAAAATCTTCTCCAAGAAAGAAAAGCAGAAGAAGGACGACTCTAAAAGTCCAGAGCCAACTACAACCGAATCTGCTGATATCTCTCCGGAGACTAAGAACGATGCAGAAATCTTGTTGGAAACACAGAAACAGTACAGCAAAATACTTGACAAAGTTACAGAATTGCAAAAAAAAAGTAGAAAATACGAGCTGGCAAAAATCATGTTTGAAAGCAGAGTCCTAAGAAAACGAACGGAACAACTGAATCGTGAACGATACCTAAAGGAACAAGAAAACTACTCTAATACAGATCCTGAGGATCTGCTTCGAAAACACGTGTTTCCCTCTGTTCCAAAATAGGGAAGCAACAACAAGACCCGTCTCTCTTCCTATGACCCGATACCCAACAACTATCAATTATATAGTATATAAATATCGCCGTGGATTATCTAATCATGGTTCGTAACCAGAAGCTAAGTGTTAATTACATTGCACAGGTCACAAAAGGAAATCAACACGTATTAAGCGACTAAATTACAGCTAATTTTTTTTCTTTCTTTCCAGAGAAGGCAGAAAGTGTGAGCAATGTTTGTATTTCTGACAAGCTGTTGAGAGCAACCAAATGGTGCTTTACCGGGTTTAATAGTCATCGTTGAGCGAATTCAAATTAACAGCGGCTTGTGTCTTCGTTCATTTTACATTTATCACTGAGCGTAAAAAGCTAACTTATTACTTCCTTTTTGCAAAGGTAATTAATTGACGTTTAAGGACTTGTCATTTGTTCAAAAAAGCCTTATAATATTTCTGCAGGTGGCGACAGACCGGCACATGGAAAAAGCTTAGGTAACGAAATTTGATCAAACGAAATCTCGCTTCTGAACTGACTAGATATTTTCATTTAAGGGGTTGACATTTTTTTTACTCATCCAGTCATAATTTCAAAAGCACTTCGTTAACACTTTTGTTTGTCTTTACTTTTGCATTGTGATTATATCAGACCAAATTAAGTGAAGTATTCCTTGTGACCTGAAGACTTCCTTTTTGGAAAGTAATTGATGTTTTAAGACAGTATCGGTTTCCTTTTTTTTTATTTGGGTTTTTTGTCAGTAAGAATTTTGTAATTATAGATTAAGATAAAACAAAAGAAAGCATATTAATAAGGAGTTTTGAAATGGGCACCAGTGATCAAAAAGTTAACGTCGAAGAGGTCGATGTACCTTCAAACTTACAACTAGAATTAGAAAAATCAGGCGCCAGTAGCAACGCATCCCTCCGAAGCCCGACTAAGACCAGCGCTACAAATTTGGCGGGTATGCCTGAAGATGCAAGAGATAATGCATCCATAGCTTCTTCATCGGTAGACTCCCTCAACATGCTATTGGAGCGGCAAAGATTAAGGCAATTGAACCATCCACAACATCAACAGCACATAAGTAGTTCACTAGCAAAGACTTCAACCACGTCTTCATCGTTTTGTTCAAGCGGAAGCTCTAAGAATAAAGTTAAGGAAACCAATCGAATATCTTTAACATACGATCCAGTATCAAAGAGGAAAGTTTTAAATACTTATGAAATCATCAAAGAACTAGGCCATGGACAACATGGAAAAGTGAAGCTGGCAAGAGATATACTCAGTAAACAATTAGTAGCGATTAAAATCGTTGATAGACATGAAAAGAAACAGAGGAAGTTTTTCACATTTATCAAATCGAGTAAAATATCCGAAAACGATAAAATAAAACGAGAAATTGCCATTATGAAAAAGTGCCATCACAAACACGTCGTACAACTGATAGAAGTTCTAGATGATTTAAAATCAAGAAAAATATACTTAGTTCTAGAGTATTGTTCGCGAGGTGAGGTAAAATGGTGTCCACCGGATTGTCTGGAATCAGATGCTAAAGGACCTTCGTTATTAAGTTTTCAAGAAACGCGGGAGATATTGAGAGGCGTAGTGCTCGGATTAGAATATCTACATTACCAAGGGATAATTCATCGAGATATTAAGCCTGCCAACTTATTAATATCAGGAGATGGCACTGTCAAGATTTCGGATTTTGGAGTTTCATTGGCTGCCAGCAGTACAAATAGTTCTGATAGTAGCGAATCCATAGACGAGTTAGAATTGGCGAAAACAGTGGGTACGCCTGCATTTTTTGCCCCCGAAATGTGCCTGGGTGAGGATGCATTCACCAAGTATAATTTAACAAAAGAAAATTTATTTCGTGGCTCTTGCATCTCGTTCATGATAGATATTTGGGCTGTAGGTGTGACCTTGTACTGTCTTCTTTTTGGAATGTTACCTTTTTTTTCTGATTTTGAACTGAAACTATTTGAAAAAATTGTAAATGACCCGTTAAAATTTCCAACATATAAAGAGATACAGTCCAACAACGTGTCTAAAGTTTCTTGTGAGGAAGAATACAAGATGGCAAAAGACCTTTTATTGAAATTACTAGAAAAAAATCCTCAAAAAAGAATGACGATACCAGAAATTAAGAAACACCCTTTTGTTTCATGGGATTTTGACCATATACCAGAAAATGATGAAAAGTTACTCTCTTCTACCCTCGAACAAAAGTTACGTTTCCAATGTAATCAAACTGATCAATTTGAACCCATTTCTATCTCAAAGCACGAATTGAAAAACGCTGTCTCTGGTGTCGGAAAAAAAATCAAAGAATCCGTACTAAAGAGCATTCCGCTGAAGGATCCATCAGATCTCTCAAATAACAATTACCTTCAGCCAACGGAAACCAATAGAAGCAGAGGTGACGCTAACGTTATCGTAAGCGAAGGCTCAGTATTATCAAACATTAAGGAATTAAGTGCCGATGATAGGTGTTTGAACACTGACAGTGATACTAATAATTACGATTATGACAATGATCAGTACAGTGGCGATGATAACGATGGACATTTAACTAAAAGAGAACTAGAACGAGAATTAAACAAATTTGACGATAAACACGAGGCCAGCAATATGGTTAATTTACCTATCAACTCTTCATTTGCATCGTTGGATAGTTTTTACATAGATAATTTTGCAATGGCTAGAATGGGAATGGGCCCTCCAGAAGCGGGAGATTCGGTTTCATCTGCACCAAATCTTCCCTCTGCACCATCTTCAACAAGACTTGGCCGATCTCCAGTCTTTGGTGGTGTGTCCAATCAACCAAGTCCAATTCGTCCTGTTTTACCACAACAAAAGTCATCATTTTATGCGACAGGCCGGTATGATAAGAGCCACAGTAGTTTTCTTAGAAATTCCTCATCTCATTTAACGTCATACAATTCCGGTAGACCATCTTCAAGAAGCAGCCGAATGAACTCTCGTAACCAAAACTTACCAAAAATACCAGATAGCTTTTCCAAAAGCTCAACTGCAAAATTGGCCGAACGAAGAGTTCCAAAAGATTTAGAAATGCCGGTACCAAAGAAAAATCTTAACGTTGAACATTCAAAGAAATTTCCCGTGAAGAACAATAACAAAGCACCCACTACAAAAGATCCACCGAGGAAAAATACTAATACCAATGATAAGCCAGTCTCCAAAAATTCTCCTATAAAATCATTATATCAACGGATGAAGCAATCTAAGGATAATTCACAAACATTCGAAGTACGTAGAGGAAATTTTTTCAGTCACTTTAATGGAGATGATGACGATAGCAGTAGTCAATCCTCCGTTACCAGTTCTGGCTCAGAATCGGATTCTGAATTATCATCCACTTCATCTTCCTGTACATCTGGAACCCCATCTCGGAATAGTTCTAACAACTATAATAATGCACATTCAGAAACAGAATCTTTACCTTTTGAGTTTGGTGTTGATTCAGAAGATGGAAGTGGTGTACTGTTAAGAGATTTACCCAACGAAGACCAGATAAGACCGTTTCTGGATATACAACCATATCGACGCATGAAAGTCAGAAGTTCTGTAAACCCCAAGCCACCTTCCGTATCATCTTCTTCATCTTCATCAGAGGACGAAGAGGAATTGATTTTAAACGTCGGGGCTGCAGGTCACCGTAGAAGGCACAATTCTTCAAGACCTGATGAACTATCCGCTAGTCCACAGAGGGGATCAAATAATGTCATGTATTCAAATGGAAGTGTTCATGACAGCGAGACGACCATAACGCCGCATAACGTAGATGGTTTGACGTTGCATCGAACACCCAGCCATAGTCAACCCGTTAGTAACCCTGGTTTGTTAGTACTACCAAAGCATTTTGATCAAAAAAAGGCCACGACGGAAACCTCTAATCTAACAGATATTGTTGAATTTAACGGTAGTAACAATTACCAAAAGGAAAAAGATTATGGTAAAGTTCTTTATTCAAGGGACTTGTTGAAAGATGCTCTAAGCTCCACTAATGCAGGCAGAAGAAGATCCATACCCTCAAATAAAATAAGAGGAAGAAAGGGCGCGAGTATTGCCATGAGTACTAATATCGGCGGTGATGAGCATCCCAGAAATACCAGCTGCAATGGTGATAAAAAACAAGAAAGTGGAGGTAGAAGACAAAGGACTCACGAAAGATCGCGATCTTTAACAGTCGCGGAACTGAATGAAGAAAAGAGAAGGAGTGCACTTCCATGAGTGCAAATTTTTAAGAAATCTCCATCGCCCTACGATGGCAAGGAGATATATGTCAGGAAGCATTAATTGTCTACTCATGTTAGCATGCACGCAAATATGTGTATGTTCAAGAAAATTCTGAATTTAGAAGGCATGTGATTTACAATCCTCTTATAATGAATTGAATATCATTAATAGGCTTAAAATAATATATGATGTAGATCTTTTAGTTTAGCATAATATAATCTATAAATCTATAATATTTTTATTCTAAATTATTAAAGGGTGGCGAGAGAAGTGTACTTGTGCTTAGAAAACTTTTTTGTTTCTTCACCTCACTCTAAGAAGTGTCTATTCGTTTCAAAATCATTACTAGTGAGTGTCATTAAACTGTTTCAATTTGGATTTTCCGTATCTTAAGTATTTTATAAAGAAGCATGAGTTTTAACGTGCTGGTTCAAATTATCGCTTCTGCTGAAGTTCTTATTGCAGATGTGGCATGTAAAAGGTTTTTCGCACATATGTAAGGATCTGACATGCCTCTTTAAATGCTCTTGTCTTTTGAATCTTCTATCGCAAAATTCACATCCAAATTGCTTGGAAGCGTCTGGAATTAGAGAAGGCTTTCTTCCGCGAGTCTTCTGCATGTTGCCTGTTTTCTTTCTCGCCACTAAACCATGAGAAGAGAAGGAGGATGATACTGAAGGTGACGGTGTTGAAGGAGAGGGGGAAGATGATGATTCTGATATGATAGATAGTAAGTCCTTTTTCGAATCATCGCAGAATTTGGAGACTGGCTCAACCATCTCAAAGTCACTACCAGACTTAAATGGATTTGTTGTCTTTGCAATGCTTTGAAGAGAGAAATCCTTATTATTTCCGACCAATTTTAACGGATTTATTATGGCATGGTCACTCCCATCGCTATCGTCATTAGAGGAAACGTCAACCCCCGAATTTATGAGCACTTCATTTTCTTGCTCAAGGGGATGCGACTTAATAAGAGTACTTTTCCTACTCCTAAAGAATCTATTTTTGAACATTTTTTGCGAGGAAGAACTTTCGTTCGGAACAGGTTCACAACCAAGGTTATTATTATTATTATTATTGTTATTATTATTACTGCTACTACTACCGAATATGTTTAATTTGAAGTAGTCCTTAACTCTTTTTTTGGATTGGGGCACAGTAGTAAAAGAATCCTCGAGCTCATCATCAATATTATCGATTGGATCTATTATGAATTCATGGATTTCCAAATTTTTCAAGGTATTAGTACTAGAAATCCGGTTTAATCCGTCAAGAGGCTGCTGTTTAGGAAAGGAAAATCTTTCATTGAGTTCTAGCTCTTCATCGCTAACCATTAATACATCGCTCTCATTATTCAAGTCAATGTCATCATCATCATCATCATCATTTTCAACGACATCGTTATTGAATAATGGCTCGTTAAGTTCCCTTTTACCAAAAAACTCGTATTCGTAATAGTTGCCGTTTTCTGTACGATAATCTGATATCGAAAGCCTTCTTTCCAGCTGATTTGATGTCGTTGTTGTGATTGCAGAACCGTCGACGATAGTATTGCCTGTCAGATCGTTGATAATTTCAACATTGTTATTATCAATTTCCTTGGCATTGGCGTTGGCATTTGGTATGAGCTGGAGAGTAAAATGTTGCTTTTCATTATTGCGACTCTCGTTAGGAAGCTCAGTCTTGGAATTCAGAGTGTAACTGAAAACCGTGTCATTTGACTCGAATCTTTGCAAAGGGTATAAAGACATGCTTGTCTGTGTATGTTATCCTAATACTTCACTTGTTTCTGGATAATTATAAAGTTGAGCTGCTCTACTATACAAATTTAAATTAAAATATCATCGTCTTGCTCAAAATTAACTCATGCCACCTATGGTTCTCACTCGCCTATCCAGCTATCTATATATAACTTACAAGGTCTCGCTAGTAATCGCTCCGGGCAACAACCTGGGCAAAAGCCCTCGGAACAGTAAAAGCCACCTTTCCGTGGGTTATCCGCTGAAATTTTTGTTCCATTTCCGAAGCGTCGCACTTGCAACCGTAACTGAGAGAAAAACAGCACCCAATTGGGCCATATGTGATTAACGCCGGGCGGCTATGCGCATTTGATTAAGTATATCCGCCTAGAGCAGTAACTGCTATAAGAAATTGCTCCAGGGAAATGGCTTGACTTGCTGCAAGCGCAGGGGTATTTGCGGATGAAATGTGTATAATAACCACGTAGGTGGTTGGTAGCGGAACATCGCTACTCCCTATGTTCTCGGAATGCAAACAGGGGTATAACAGGTGTCAAAAAAAAAAAGAAAACTAAGAAAAAATAAGGAAGAGAGTAATGGAGATGGCTTGAATATCACCTTTCTGTCTTGCAAAAAATTGGTGATGTACTTTCTTATATTGACCCGATGAATGATCAAATTCGTGAATACAATGTTGACAGTTATTTATTTTACTATCCTCTCCTTGCGCAGATATCGAATCATTCTTCTGTGATTCAATTATGGAGAATTAATGCTGACAGCCGCGCCTTTTCGGTATGGTGCGTTGTTAATCGAAATCATACTATGAGGACCGTTGTATGAAGAGATCCGTACACCTTTTACACCCAAACATTTCATATTTACGAAGCTATATAATGTTTTTTTTTTGGGAGAATTAACGCCTTTTTCATCGTGTTGTGTTTTTGTAGGATCTTTTGCGCAATGGCATCTCACTTTCGCAGATTGCTTGAAATTTCAAATGGGTATTGACAGCATTCACTCGTGCGCCGGGAAATAACGCTAGGCGTCTATCGTAACATAACCGTGTGGTTTACTAACTATATAGTGATATATACCTTGAATCCTTACTTTAGAGTATATCTTAATTTACCTTCGAGGCAAAGAGACATACACATAATCAAACAGGAAAAGTATGTTATAAAAGCGAATAATGCGATAGAGAAGTAAGCGGAAGGGAATAATTATAATAGAACGTCGTTGTCGTAGAGCCCAGATCCAACCAACAGCTATAGTTTTTCAATCCAAATCGTGGTGCGTTCAGGATGAGCAATAGTAAAGTGTAACACAATATATGGTCAATAATTGGCGTTGACACTGTAATCAAATAGCATTGATGACTGAAGTGGTGGAGGCAAGACAAATTTTTATAGCAAAAAAAAACCATAGGCGTTTCTATTAATCCTTTGTTTTATTCAGTATTTTAAAAATCCCCTCATTACTAACTTCAAATGTTTACCGAATTTGTACGTAATTTTAGATGCCAAAAAAGAGAGCTTCCAACGGTAGAAACAAGAAGGGTAGAGGTCACGTCAAGCCAGTGAGATGTGTTAACTGTTCCAAGTCCATTCCAAAGGACAAAGCTATCAAGAGAATGGCTATAAGAAACATTGTTGAAGCTGCCGCCGTCAGAGATTTGTCTGAAGCCTCTGTTTACCCAGAATACGCTCTACCAAAAACCTATAATAAGTTGCACTACTGTGTTTCTTGTGCTATTCACGCTAGAATTGTTAGAGTTAGATCCAGAGAAGACAGAAAGAACAGAGCTCCTCCACAAAGACCAAGATTCAACAGGGATAACAAAGTTTCTCCAGCAGCAGCCGCAAAGAAAGCTTTGTAAATATGAAAAAAAAAACAATATAAATCAAATGGTCGCTGAACAAGGTGTCATTTATGTTTTTTAATAGAGGCTCTGTCTTTTATAATTGTGTATTTTAATAATATGATTATATAGTATATTTTTCAAGAATAGAATTTCTGCGCATATGACTTCGTTTAATATTCGATTCACAGAATACAGATGTATCCGTATTTCTTACTACTGGCGTACATGCGATTAGTTAATCGTATTCTACGGCATTTCGTAAACACTCAGGGACAGGTTTTTTTTTCACTTTTTTTTTCTTTTCATACCTATATAAACAGAAGTTTATTTGTCAATTTCCAGAAGGTGTAACCTGACCCATTATGCTTTTCCATCTCATAATCTTCTTGTGTTTTATTCCTAAGTCTTCATCAACTATTACAGTCGATGAGGATAGGTTATAGTTCATGTGTAACATCTGTGTTTTGAAAGAACTCTAGTTATCCGGGGCGTTTTTCACAAGTGTTTGTGTAAGATGCTGTCCTGGGTCGATGTGGATTGTGCCGTGGCCTTTTTCACCACCTTTATAGCGGTGCTTTAACTATTAATAACTGAGGCTGTATTTTAAATTCTTTCGTAAATCTTGCATGAAAGCTATTACTGGGGAATCTTGGGAAGATCTAGCCCTACCTGAGTTGGCTCTGATATAATGCATGATTTGACACAAACAAGTAGTTTCAGTTTGACGAGGAAAAGTGAACGCCTATGAAGTTCAATATTTGTATTCATCTTCAAAAAAAAACTCTTAAATTCTTCTATTATATCGAAGCTGTAATAATGTCTATAAAAATCTATAACTGAAACCTGTTTTGTCTTAACTAAATGTTTAATGATGTTTGCCATAATACCTTGTTTTGGTTTTACTTTTTTCTGCTTTGTGATCTGGATATTATCTATTACATTTATCTTCGTTTACTGAAAAAGGGAAACGAGACAATATTATCGTTATCATTTGGGGTCACCTCTTCTTTTTTATTTGCCTTGTTGGCAGCCGCTGGTCCATCCTCATTATGCCCTTCGCTCTCCATACGTCCAGTATTTACTGCAGGAGGCATAAAGGCGGGATTCATGAATAAAGCGGATGTAGAATGTGCCGTCTGAGTACTGAATCTTTTATTCATATGTTGCCTACGTTGTTGAGATGCAGTGAAATCGGTAACTGACGTCCTAGGTGAAATCTGAGCGGAAGGTGTCTGCGTGAATTTAATTGACGATTTCCTGAATCCCTCCGAGATCGGGGAACTCGATGCCAATTTCAAAGCTGGTCTTGTATTGTCTTGCTGTTTCAACGGTGATATGATATCAGAATGTTGCCTACTCAGAGTAGGAGAAGAAGATCCACGTGCAAAAATTGGTTTTCCAGCCTCCCTCATTTCATTGTCCATTTGTGAAATGTCTTGTAATGCTTTTTTCTTTAACCTTTTCAGAACTTTGGATAATTCGATTGCTTCCTTCGTGCGCGTCATCAGATTGCTGTCATTCACCAATACTGAAGTTCTATAAATGGACTTCATGACATAGTCAACAGGCGGTAGTGCATTGGGCGACACCATGTTTTCTAGGCTAGATATGTTAACATATTCCGATACATCTTCTCTTTGTGAATTAGGCCTAATATATTTGGAAAATGATCCATGCAATCTTGAAGAACCTGGAGTATTGGATCCTATTTTGTATAGAGGATCAATAGAATCATCAAATTCTTGAGATGTCTGTTCTTGTAGTTTTTTATTCATTTTTGTGAAAGGCAGAATGCCTAGCTGTGAATCAAGATCATCTGAATCAGAGTGAAGGGAAGAGCTTGAATCACTACCAAAACTATCACAAATAAAAAGGTCTGTTTCTAAATTGGATGAATTTGAACATATATTCGTTTCTCTGTTCTTCAATGGGTCAGTATTACCATCCAAATTCTTCGCATCGTCACTGTTTCTCCTTTGCGGCATTTCAGCCTTGCTTTTCTCCAAGTTCGACATATCTTGAAACGCTGTTTGTTCGTTTTGTTCCTCTTTATCGTCAGAAGCTTTGTTTGAGCTACTAAAGACATTTTCTTGGCAATTATTCTTCGTAGGTTCTATGGGAATCTTTTGAATAAGGCTACTGTTTCTTCTTGAAAAGTTCGGCTGCCGCTTCACTGTTCCACTATCAGGAACATCATCAATAATTCGATCAGAAGTATCTAGTGGGTCTGTTTCTCTACTTAGGCTGGATTTCTTCTTCGCCGCTGGGCTAAGCAAAGATACAGAGCGGCGAGTATTTTGAACACCCGAATTGCTAGGGAATGCAATTGAACCAACCGAATTGTGGCTGTCTCTGGGACCACCGGCAAAAACAGTAGGAACAGCCCTATTGGCAAGCGATCCTATACTAGAAACTCTCGTGTGATGCGTATCTGTTTCGGTGTCCCCATTACTGTCGTCCGTGTAGTGTATTGATTGCGCCATAGAAGTGTTCCGCAAAAGATACGAATCAACGTATCCGTTATCAATGTTGGCTAGAGAACGTTTTATCTCCAGGGTATCCTGATATGATTCGCTGGAATCTAATTCCTTCCTTATTTTGCCTTCATTTTCATTACAATATCTCGAAACCTTTTGCTGGTACAAATTTAATAGTGCCTCGCAAGTAACTGAAAGACCCTCTTCCTTTTTGCTGATTATCTTATACAGCACTTCCGTAATCAGTTCGTATAAGATTGGAATTTCGTATATTTTAGCCATAATAAGTAGGTCCAAAGTCACAGGCGCTAATAGCCACTTACCATTAATTTGTGCGGTGTAAAAGAACTCCGCAAATGCTCTTACAGAGGCAGTTGACCAAGGCATATACAATGATCTTGGAGTTAATAAGGGCTCTAACTCGATGATGGCGTTGTTATTCGAATTTGTACTTTCTACACTCTCAGGGTTTGAAATGTAAGAAAGCCTCCTACCTTTTTCACTATTAATATATGATTTTGAAGAGAAGAATTCGCCTTCTTTAAAATTGCCGTTTATATTAATTGCATTAATAGTGGAAAAAATGGGCCTTATATTGGAAGGTGAGACACAGCTGTAGTCTTCGTTATCCCCATTCTCCTCTTCATCTCTTCCGTTGTTCATACCATATTCCTGAACACTTGCTTCATAAGGAATGTCATTACCACAAGTATTACTTAGCAGTTGCGAGTCCAGAGTATTTCTCAGTAAAGAAGAGTTAGAGACGCGCCTTGCATCCGAAGAACTCGATTTTCTGGTGGAGTGAGAAGACCTTCTGGACGCGATCGGACTATCTCTACTAAACTGAACGTATTCCGCCAACGAACTGCTTCTTCTTGATGGTGCTTTTGGCACTGGTGGCAGCGGTTCTAACGGAATCTTTTCTTGTGGAGGCAATGGGATATTTAACACAGGCAATATAGGCGAGCTTGGCAAACTTGCAGAGCTTCCAAAATGAGAAACCTGGTTCGAGGGGCGCCTTCTTCCCGAGGTGGAACTTACAACAGAGGCGGTGCTGGCAGTAGAAGCAAACGAAGTTTGCCGTGACTGATGCGGACTGGCTATAAACCTTAATGCTGATGATTTTCTTCGTAATAAAGCTTGTTCCGCGGGGCTAGCCTTTGATATACTATTGGGTGAAGATTTGGCTATGATATGAGATTGGAGAGGGTGTGAAGCACGTCGAATGGATGAAAAGCTGTCATCTACCGAATTATTCCTGGTGGTCCCCACTGTGGAAGCTCGCCGACAAACTGGAGGTGTATTGGAGAGCGTACAGTTGCTATCATTATCATTGTTGATTGATTTTCCATATACTGGTGGGGGTGAAACAGAGCTTGCTCGAGTAGGGCGGCCAGACTGTTCAGAAAGTCCCAGCTTTGAATTTTTCACGTCCTGGAATGGAACCCTAAAGACCATACCTGTAGAAGAACAAGTGGTGGATATTGGCCTTCTGTTTGAAGTAGTGGCTTCTTGCGGACCAACTTCCACAGTTGCATGTTGTTTTAATGTGTTTGACCGACTCTCCTCATCATCTGTATAAAGAATTGGCTCTGAAGGAGATATTTTACTGTGCGAAAGGGCTCGCTGCTTGGGTGACGAAGCTGATGAAGCAAAGTCTACGCTATGCGGTTTTTTAAGACTTGTGTTGCTGTTTGATTTACTATTAGCGTTTTTTGAAAAGTATTTTTCTAAGGATCCGCTAGATGATTGACTCGAGTTACCAAACTTGGTAGCCTTTGAGGCCGTATGAGGTGAAAAACTTATGATATTAGAAGGGTCTCCATTAAATTCATAATTGAACGATGTATTTGCATAACCGTTTGACAAAAGTGAATCAAAATATCTTCCCCATCTTTTCCTTAATAAGTATACAGGGACACCGATAGAATCACCTTCAGCAGTGATAAATTCGAAATCAGATAACGTCTTGCCAAATATTTCTAAAGCATCTTTACCCAACACCATAGCATATGGGGGGAATATAGAGCTGGTTGATTCCATTTCTAACGGCACAGTGATATATCGGGAATAATTTTCGAATTGTGAGGTCGTGGTTGAAGTCAAGCCGGGGAGCTCTGAGTCATCCAAAGAATATCCTTGAGCACCTGTGCATGAATTTGTGTGTTCAATTGCTGATGAATCAGAGTATGGAAGGTGGTCATAAAGACTTAAATTTACCTTTGAGGCATGGTTATTAGCAATGCCATTGCAGGCGCGACTATGTTTCGTATTCACTAATTTATTGTAACCGTTTAACATTGGTAAAGAGAATGCTAAAATGTGATCGAATTTTTGAACGCTAGGCGAACAAAAATCATCCGATCTAGTACCAAGTAATAAAGCTTGATGATGAGATTTCCAGATCAGAAGTTTCCAAAATCTATGCGTATTCATACTGCATTCAGTACATGCTATGTTTACTCTTATCCATTTTCCGCTAGCAATATTATAAATGAAGCAATGCAGATTGGAAGGTTGGGGGTCTGGATAGAATCCTATTACGACAATATTATAATTAAAGTAATTGCCCGAGGGATACTGTAAGTGAAAAGGTACTTGTAAGACAGAGTTTTCTTTGTTATTTTGTGTAGGATTCGATGTCATCCTAGCACCCTGAGAATTTCCAAGCAGTGGCAAGATTACGATTGGCGACATAAGTGTTTTGACTGCGCTTTCATCTGCATCATCGCTTTCTATGTACTTAAGATCGCCATGATGGTGATGGTGATGTTTTGTTAATCTTGACTTTTCGTCCAGATCATTAGCGTAGCTAGAAAAGCTGCTGTCGTCAGTTCCCCTTCTGGACGTGTTTGCCTCGCGTTGAGGGTAATATAATGCTAACGTGGGAATTTCCGCCTGATTGTTTTCAATCAAAACTGAGAAATTGGAATCATGGGATAAGGAAATTGGCATTCCATCAATATTAACCAATATTTTTGGCGACCGCTTTGAATCCGGTTTTTCGTCTGATTTCGATTCCGATTCCCATAAATTCGTACGGAGGTTAAATATATCGATTTTTTTAACAGGAATATCCATATTATCTAATCCACCTACTATGATTAGTTTCGTATCTTGCTTTTCGTTATTTTCATTTAGTACGTGCATGTTATGATTAAATCGTCTTGTAATTTGAGGGTTTTCACTGACCAAAGACCAGCACTTTGTTTTAAGATCTAGTTTCCATAACTCGTTTGTTGCTATCAGTTCATAGCCGTTGTGAGGTGAGACTATTAGGCCACCAAAAATATAAATGTTAGATTCTGTGAAGCACATCGAGTGGAGCAACCTTTCTTTAAAGTGTAAGTCAGTATTCATCTCATTTTCCGGCGCAGCGCCTATCGTAGTATTTATTCTTTGCCATGTTCTCGAGATTAAATCAAGAAAGAATATCTCAGGGCTTATCCAATCAGCTAATGTTTTAAAATCAGCATTTCTATGTTTCTGCTTCCCAAAATATAATATCAGCTCCTTTTGTAATTGTAATGAATTTATAATACTCAGGTTTAAGGGTAGTGTGAGTCCACCGTGAACAAAAACACCTGAACGGGCTAGTTCCACTGCAGCTCCAGTTCTGCATTCCAACGTGAGCTTTTTCCTTGTTGCTTCATCCAGATTGGGATTAGGTACAATAGGGAGGTTGAGCGGATAACAAACACTAGATGGCGGTTGTAATACGTTCATTCTTAGGTCTTTTTGTTTTACCTAATTATATTTAACGGGTAATAATGTTGTTATATTTTTGAAGGAACTGGAAATGATTAAAGAATACTTAGGCAACGATGAGCATAGCCAAAAAAAAAAATTGTTAGAAGTAATAATGGTAACGTTAATACAGTATCCAAAAAGTTGGTAATATGAATTAACAATGGTGGCAGCGCGAACTCAGTTAGATGTTAGCCTGTATTTGGTACTAGCACTGCCAAATTTACTATCTTTTATTATTTAAGCTCAAATAAGCAAGGTGAAAAAAAAAAGGCAGAAAAAAAGCAGAAAAAATAGTAAACTAAGCGGGGGGTGAATACAGTTGAAAAATGCTGTGCGATAGGTTTTCGATGTATTATGTTTGCGAATACTATTGAAGTGCTCTACTGTGTTTGCCCTGTGGTTGTGTAGGGGTAGCGCAAGGACAACACAAAACTAGGAAGAAACACATATTCCATGCATTAAAGCGGTAATTTTTTAGCAACTAATTTCGATTTTTTAAGCCGGCAATGGTAAGCACGTCAGAAAAAGGAAAAAAAGAACCAAAAATAGCTACACGGGGAAATGATGATATCCATAGACACAAGTTTATGTTCTATATTATCGATGAGGGCGTTTTAAATAATAGCAGTGACCAAAAATAAAATTTCAGAAGGAAGGCAACATAAGTTTTTCTAATCCTAAAATCTTTCGATTTTGTATCAGAGATTGTTCACGCTAATGTCATTCATCATTGTAAATTATTTATCTTTCATCGCAGGCAAGTTTCGAACGCCGAAATATGAGCACCCATTTTCACTTCTACAGCGTTTGACCAAACTCTTTTGGACATAATGTCGTAGGATGTGAAAAAATGCGCACCTTTACCGCCGGTCCAAGAGGGCACTACAAAACTCAAAGTTACTTCTCAAATGAACATGTAATCATCTATTGTAATCACCTTATTATACATTGTTACTCAGCAGAAGAGGGTATTATAACTGTCATGTAATTGTTAGTTAAACCATGGCCAGACTTCATCCTTGCATAAAATCATGGTTTGTAGTTGTGTATTAACATCTCCTTGCTTGCTGGCCGTTACCACTGATTTTCCCTCACAAATTAGTTTTGATTCGAATTGAAAAGTTGAGAGGTTGCAAGACTTTTTTTCCATCTACTTTTTCTCTATTTTTGGAGAACAAGGTGAAAGACAATTTAGTACTAAACCTTTTTACGGTTGATTATTCAATTAAAGCAGGTACCCGATAGAAAACTTCTAATCGTACACGCCCAATTAAAAGTTGGACAAGTAGGCGAGCTATTGGTTGCTTATTGGCTCATCTCGTTGAGAGGTGCATGTAATAACTTTTTATTTTCAACTGCTTTCTATGTCGTCTATATTAAAAAGCTTACTACAATTAATTTTTCTATTCATTGACTACATATATTAGTTTCTGCCAGGCTGCATGAGGATGACAAGTACAAAACTAGCCAAATTACCCCTTATGTAGATAACAACCATTGCTTATTCGCTCTTCCCCCATTTTTTTTCTTGCTCTTGCTGTTTTTTCTTTTAGCGTTCGTTTCAAGGAACAAGAGAGGGAAAAAAAAATCAAAAGTAGAAAAGAAGAAGAAAAAAACAACGTAACACAAGTTAACACCACAACTGAAAAAAAAAAGCAAGAGGTGAACGAACGAGTAACTGGGGAGAGGAAAAGCACATTACCACGATATACACTTAAATTAAAGAAATGGACTCACAACCAGTTGACGTTGATAATATCATCGATAGATTATTGGAAGTAAGAGGATCTAAACCAGGTCAACAAGTTGATCTAGAAGAAAATGAAATCAGATACTTATGTTCGAAAGCCAGATCTATATTCATAAAGCAACCCATTTTACTAGAGTTAGAAGCCCCAATTAAAGTATGTTAATATTGAACTTCGCAACCAGGAGAGAGAATAGCTAGAGCCTCAGGTTTTTTATGTATTCTACTCCTGTGGCGGCAGCAAGATAGTTTTAACAGTTATTACCGTTGAACTGAAAGGATTTACCAAGGCCCGATTATTAGTCTGCTCATATGTCGAGATAGCTGAGATCATGAGTGTGGTTTAGCCCTTCATCTTCCTAGCTTATTAGGCATTTTTTACCAAGATTTCCTTATGTTTTGTATCATCATCCGGCCGGCGCCTCCCATAATCAGAAAAATCCCCCTTGCTCACACTAAAAAAAGAAGGCATTTTTTTGTTATGAAGAAAATCGAATCTTTTTTCTTTGAGCCCGAGAGAAAGGGCGGACAAAAACCGAGAAATGTGGATTAGTAGAAGGCATTGGGAAAATAAAGAGCAATTGACATTAGTAATTGTCATCCTAGAAGTCAACGGAATGAGCCAGATTTAGTGACAACTTCATTTACTAACTTATTTTATTACTTTTTTTTTTTTAGATATGTGGTGACATTCATGGGCAGTACTATGATTTGCTACGTCTATTTGAGTATGGTGGATTCCCGCCAGAATCTAATTATCTATTTTTGGGTGATTATGTCGATCGTGGTAAACAATCTTTAGAGACTATTTGTCTATTATTGGCTTACAAGATCAAGTATCCAGAAAATTTTTTTATTTTAAGAGGGAACCATGAATGTGCTTCCATTAATAGAATTTACGGGTTTTATGATGAATGTAAGAGACGTTATAATATCAAACTTTGGAAAACTTTCACAGATTGCTTCAATTGTCTACCAATTGCTGCAATCATTGATGAGAAAATCTTTTGTATGCATGGTGGTCTTTCACCAGATTTGAATAGTATGGAACAGATCAGAAGGGTAATGAGGCCAACAGATATTCCCGATGTTGGTTTATTATGTGATTTATTGTGGTCAGATCCAGATAAAGATATCGTAGGTTGGAGTGAAAATGATAGAGGTGTTTCTTTCACTTTTGGTCCTGATGTAGTGAACAGATTTTTACAGAAACAAGATATGGAGTTGATTTGCAGGGCCCATCAAGTCGTAGAAGATGGTTACGAATTTTTCAGCAAAAGACAATTGGTAACACTTTTCAGTGCTCCGAATTATTGTGGTGAATTCGATAACGCTGGTGCAATGATGAGTGTTGATGAAAGTTTATTATGTTCTTTCCAAATTTTAAAACCAGCTCAAAAAAGTCTACCAAGGCAAGCTGGGGGCAGAAAGAAAAAATAAATAGATTCACGTCCTAATTCAAAGTTTAAAAAGGAAAATACTTATTAACAAGAAGAGTAGTAGAAGAAAAATACAAGAAACATAAACGTAGAAAACTTTTAGTCAATTCTTTAAGTCGAAGAATAAGAAAGAAACATCAAGGAAAGAAAGGAAGATGCAATCATCACTCGTCATATACACAAATAATTCCCTTTAGTGCAACAAACTGCGAAAAAGCATAAGAAACATAAAAAAAATATAAAAAAAGGAGATAATAATAAGATGTGAAGGATTTGAATTAGTGGAAAAATGATAAGTCTACACTATTATTATTAACGAAATGCAATTTTTCTTTATTTTCTTTTATTACTATTATCATTACTATTATTATTATTAGTATTATTATTTTTTTACTTATTTTTATATTAAACTATGTTAAATTACTATACTATTACTTTGTCTGACAATGTTGGGGCCACCTTTCTTTAAATTAATATGAATGAACATATGTCCCTTAACTTCGAACCCTTTTGTAAGTAAACCGGCCTAATCATCTACTCAAGCATATCACCCTGCGTAACATGAGCCAGTAAAAAAATAAAAATGAAAAAACTATTGGAAACAAAAAATATGCCATCTCCTAGAATCGAACCAGGGTTTCATCGGCCACAACGATGTGTACTAACCACTATACTAAGATGGCAACTTACAACGGAGAGTGTTTCATCTCAAAATGTTATACCCCAACATTACTATATTTATCGACCTAGACATAAAACATGTATGAAACTGTTGGAATGAAATTCTAATATCATCTATTTAATATTATATTATAATATGCGGTGCAAGAGGATGACATAAAGATTGAGAAACAGTCATCCAATCTAATGGAAGCTGAAATGCAAGGATTGATAATGTAATAGGATAATGAATGACAACATATAAAAAGAAAGAAGAAATAATATTATTATTCTGTAGAATTATTGATTCCCTTTTGTAGATTCCTATATCCTCGAGGAGAACTTCTAGTATATTCTATATACCTAATATTATAGCCTTTAGTAACAATTAAATCCCAACAATTATCTAATTACCCACATAATTCTCAGAAACACGTACGAAACAATTGTCATGAAACTGAGAATTAGGCGGATATTTAGATAATTGTTGGAATTCCATTGTTGCTAAAAGTGAGAATTATGTGGGTAATTAGATAATTGTTGGGATTCCATTGTTACTAAAGGCTATAATATTAGGTATATAGAATATACTAGAAGTTCTCCTCGAGGATATAGGAATCTACAAAAGGGAATCAATAATTCTACAGAATAATAATATTATTTCTTCTTTCTTTTTATATGTTGTCATTCATTATCCTATTACATTATCAATCCTTGCATTTCAGCTTCCATTAGATTGGATGACTGTTTCTCAATCTTTATGTCATCCTCTTGCACCGCATATTATAATATACTATTAAATAGATGATATTAGAATTTCATTCCAACATACCACCCATAATGTAATAGATCTAATGAATCCACTTGTTTGTTAATAGTTTAAATGTTTTTATTGGGAGGGGTTTTGTCATCACGTCAGCAATGTTCCTTTTGGTATCCACGTAGCATACGTGGAGGTTATTATTTGATACTTCGTCCCGAAGTCTCATTGCTTTGGTACCGAAAAATCTGTTTCTAAATTTCTCTTCATTTTTGGACATAACTATACTGATTGTAGATCTGCTGTCAGTAAGTAAGCCTTTAATGATTGATTTCCCATTTAGTTCTTGTATAAGGTGACTCAAGTTATTTAATAATGGAATGGCTTCACTGATTGCGTGTATTTCTGCTTCTGTGGTTGAAGTACATGTTAATGAAGCTTTTGTTGATTTTCCTCCGATCACCTTTCCATTTAGTAAATAGATATTACCAATCTGAGATTTGTAATATGGTTGGTTGCCATAAGAGGCATCGCTTATTACAACTAATTTATTTTCTGGTTTTGCAGATTTGCTTTTGTGCCATATTAATTGTTTGTCTCTAGTGTCCCATAAGAATTGTATCAATTCATATGTCATGTTTAACACTTGTTTGGACGGAAATAGTATATGTTGTGCAAGTGTGTTGATATAGTATAATAGGTCAAATCTGAATTTATATCCAACATATGACGCTAGACCTATCAACTTTTGCATTTCATGCACCTTCATGTTGTAGTCGTCTTCTTCTAGCTCTAGCTCCTTCTGGTTTATATAGAGACCTGGTTGGCCTGGAGCACCAAGTTTTCTTCCTTTTGGATTCAAAGGTACGTTTAATTTGGGTATTTTCTCAGTTAATGAGTTTTCCATACCTAATTTCATGTATTTACCTCTTTGATATTTGATTTCTAAGCCAAGGATGTCGTATTGAATTTCATCATCGCTTTCACCTAGATTTATAATCTTGGTATCGTATTGCATCTTGAGTTTTGCTATAATTCTTTTATTTGAATTTAAGTCTTTGCTGAACAATATCATATCATCAACGAATAAGCAAATTGTTACTTGACTATTCTTAAATACGCATGACCATCCGCGAACTTCTTTCATATCACATTGTTCAATCAGATATGATTTGATCGTTTCATACCAGTTTGCACCACTCTGTTTCAAACCATAAAGTGATTTCCTCAACCGTATTAACTTGTTGTTCATTCCTAAATGTGGTGGAGGTCTTATGTATAATTCTTCTTTGATGTCTGCATACAAGTACGCCGAAGATATGTCTAATTGTGTAATGAAGGAGTCATCGTCTAATGCAAGTGATAGGGATGTCATCAACGCATAATGATGTACAGTGTTGGATTGCATACCTGTATCGTACGTATCAGGATGCTGAATGTCACCTCTTGCAACAAATCTAGCTTTATGAGTTCCGTCACGTTTCTTGTTGAAGATAAACATTGAGTTTATTACTCTTTTAGGGTCTATTTCTTTTCTGTCATAATATTTGTCAGTATCCCAAGTATTCATTTTCAATAGTTGGTTGACTTCTTTGTGGTATGCTTCGATATATTTTTCCTTTTCTTTTATATCTTTATTATAGGTGATTGCCTCATCGTATCTTAAGGTTGTTCGTATTGGTTTGATTGATTTTACTGCTTTTACAGCCGCGATTAGATGTATTCGTTTCTTTGACCTTGGAGGTTCTAAACTACGCATATTCTTACTATTCCATGTGTCTCGTGATACCTCAATTTCAGTTTCATTATCTTCTAATGATCTTTTCTTACTAGTGATAGTAGCAGAGATATTAGAGTCATCCGTACCACCCAAACTGGAATTAGTTTGATGAGAATTTATCGGTGGGAGTTCTTTAAATGGGTCAGGGAATTCGGTAGGAGATTCTGGAGGTAGATCAGGGAGTGGGAGATCAGCGATAATAGATTCCTCGGTATTCTGTTCAGAAACATTAGTTGGCGTTTTGATAGGAACAATATTGTGCGATGAATTATTTTCCGGTGGAGAAGCATCGATTGAAGGTGAACGATGTATAATCCTTTTCTCAGTCTCTTGGTCACTTGTCTGCGGAACAGTTTTGTTGTTGGTACCACCCAAACTGGGTATTGTCACGTTTGTAGAGTCAGTATCAATGTCGCTGTGTGAGTCTGAGTCACTGAAATCATCAGATTCACTGGCTTGGTATGAATTTTGTGTGTCAGATTTGGACAAAGGAGTAAGTAAAGGAACATCTGATTTATTTATACCACCCGAACCGGCACTGTCGGTAGCAGAAATTTGGGGGATGTTAGATCTCTTCTTAGATGGAAGAATATTAGATTCAGATATGTTAGGATCAACTTCTTTGGGTGCACGAAGATTGATTTCAGATATAGGTTTTGAATCTTCAGTATGAGTTGATGGAGGTGGGGAGTCAGTTGGAATCGGAACGTTTGAAGGGACATTTCTCTGGTGGTCAGGGTTCAGTTCTACGTCAGATTGAAAATCATGGTCAGATTCTATGTTAAGATCGTTAGATTGTTGGATCTCATTTGAAGCAATGAACGATTGATATGAAGCAGTTATACGATTCACGTCTTCATCGAAGGTGAGTGCGTCGTAATTGAATTGGTCTAATCTGGATTCCTTGCCCTGAAGAATAACGTAATTAGTTGTATCTACTGTCTTCTTCAAAGATGGGACATAGATGATATATCCATAAGAGTTTCGAGATGGATGTAGAGCGTAGCCAGGAATGCCACGAGGATGAATTTTGGAGTCAGTGTTATGATTATTGACTATAACGGGTTGACCGAAAGGTAATAAAGTACTGATGTCGAGTCCTGCCAACCCAGCGAGTTGTCTTGCGGATTTTTTGCTTTTAGGTGAAGCTAGTGAGTTCCGTACGATAGTAGAAAATTCGACTGCCGAGAACCATAGATGATTCGGTAGACCACTACATTGCAGTTGAGTACGACAGTCATCTAATAAGGTACGGTTCAGCCGTTCAGCGACACCATGTGCTCGGGAATCCGCTGTGGTTGTATAACATGGGGTTATGCCATATTTTTCAAGGAATTTATGGAGAGTTTTGTTAGTGTACTCAGAACCACGGTCCATTTGAATAACCAAAACATTGGACTGAAACTGGTTTTTAATGAAAGCTAGTATCTTAGTAAAGATATCGAGAATAGAGTCCTCGCGACGGTCGTGTAATGGATAAACCCAACGGAATTTTGTTTTCTCATCAGTGAATGAGATGAAATAGGATGGTGCACTCTTTGGTAGGTTGTGAACAGGCCCAAATATGTCAGTATGTAAGTATTGAAAAGGTTCATATGAACTTTGGTATTTTAGCCGTGATCCTATGATATGTCTATGTTTGGTGCTTTTGCCGATTAAACAATCGGGACATTGATAATCAGTAGCGTTAGACCAGTCAACATCTGATTCATTGAAATACGTAATGGTGTTCTTTTTGAGTGAATATCTAATTGTCTGGGCATTGGCATGCGCAAGCATCCGATGAATGAAAGGATAAGGATACTTACGTGTGTTTTCACTTGTGTGAACGTTATTAATTGTGGGTACTGAGATATTCGACGGAAGCAAGTACCTTTTAGACACCCAGTAAAAGTCTCCATGTTTTACGATAGGTGCAAGTACGGTGCCGTCAGGTCGTTCTAAGACGTTTTTGGTAAAGCACGCTGTAATATTTAGTGCAGCCAGTTCATTCAAACTGAGTAAGTCATAGGCTATGTTAGGTGTGTGCAATACCTTTATTGTTGTTTTGGTGTCGTCCTGGAAGTGAAATTGAAGATCACCAACAGCGTTAATTGGTATATTGTTTTTTTGAACATCAACTACGCTTATGTCGGGATTAGATATCGCTGAGTGTATGTGATGGGCAGATCTTATAAGAGTTCGTGATGCTCCTGAATCAAGAAGAAGGTGTCCAGGAAGTTCATCATCGGAATGATTCGTATGATTTACTGTAGATTCAGTAAGTTTCTGGCCTAAGATGAAGGTCGTGCTTATTGTTCAATTGAATCGGTTCAGTAGTTGATTTACTGATGGAATCGTTGTCAGTGCTGGGAGAGTTATTAGATGTGGATACATTATGAGCCCTGGCTGTTTTCGATTTCGAATTATTTGTTTTTTGAGGATTTCGAGCTATAACTTTGGGTTTGGTTGTATTCGTATAGCTGCGAGAATCATTCTTCTCATCACTCGGATTTCTCCTGTAATTGGGTTTACTGTTTCTCGATCCCTGTTGTTCTTCATAAATAGCATGGATATCTAAGAACAGTTCAGCGACTGTCATATTTAGATGTCGATGACGTGTGTAGCGTAAAAATTTATATTCGCCAGATAGACCTCTCATAATTAATTGGCATGCGACCTTGTTATTGATATGAATGCCATTATTATTTAGTCTGTCGATAATGTTTGTGACTTTTGTTTCAAATGCATCTGCAGGTGTACTGCCATTATATTGCAAATTTGCCAGGGTCACAATGTCATTTGCCTCTTGGGTATCAGATTGCGTTTTTTCAATACTTTTGGAAAGAATTTTCATGATATCCGTATAATCAACAGATAGGATGTCTTTGACCCAGATAGGTAGGAATTGAGAGGGAGCAAATATTTGAAAAGTGTTATACAAGAAGGTGAGTTCATCATCAGTGATCTGACGTACGGGTTTTCCGTTTACTGTCGGAATAATATCACCGAGATTCGAGTTTTGTAAAAATTTGATGTATGTTTTAACCCAATTTAGAAAGTCATTAGGTGAGGTTAACATTGGTGGTGGTCTGACATATTTTTTAGTGGATGTCATATCAGAGTCCGCTGAGGATGAATCAGTAAATGTATTACCTGACTCAGGTGATGGGGTGCTCAGAGGCGTTCCAACTGATGGTGGATACTGCGGAAACTGTGATTGTGGCCCAGGTGGAAAGTACATAGGCGACATTTGATAAGGTGTATACGGAATCATAGATGGGTGTCCGTAAAATGACCAACCAGATGGATTGGCTTGGTTTTGGGTCATCATGCACTGCTGTGGGTACGGCCCATTCTGTGGTGAATGTGACTGAGCAGTTTGAGGAGAGGCATGATGGGGGTTCTCTGGAACAGCTGATGAAGCAGGTGTTGTTGTCTGTTGAGAGTTAGCCTTAGTGGAAGCCTTATCATATTCTTGAATTTTGGAAGCTGAAACGTCTAACGGATCTTGATTTGTGTGGACTTCCTTAGAAGTAACCGAAGCAGCGGCGCTACCATGAGAATTATGTGGGTAATTAGATAATTGTTGGGATTCCATTGTTACTAAAGGCTATAATATTAGGTATATAGAATATACTAGAAGTTCTCCTCGAGGATCTAGGAATCCACAAAAGGGAATCGATAGTTCTACATAGTGTTATTACCTTATCTTCTTTCCTTTTATACGTTGTCATTCATTATCCTATTACATTATCAATCCTTGCATTTCAGCTTCCATTAGATTGGATGACTGTTTCTCAATCTTTATGTCATCCTCTTGCACCGCATATTATAATATACTATTAAATAGATGATATTAGAATTTCATTCCAACAAAAAGCCATAATTAGGTATACAGAACATACTAGAAGTTCTCCTCGAGGATCTTGGAATCCACAAGAGGGAATTGATAATTCTACATAACAATAGTCTTATTTCTTCTTTCGTTTTATATGTTGTAGTTCATTGTCCTATTACATCATCAATCCTTGCGTCTCAACTTCCACTAAATCCGATGACTGTTTCTCAATCTTTATGTCATCTTCGTACACCGCATGTGATAATATACTAGTAACATGAATACTAGTCAATAGATGATATTAGAATTTCATTCCAACAGTATAAGAAAATCTGCTTTTATTCTTAATTAATACTACAACCTAACTACTACTTATAAAAAACTTCTCTAACGCGAAAGCTAAAAAAGAAAGCCCTGTAGGGGGCTCGAACCCCTAACCTTATGATTAAGAGTCATACGCGCTACCGATTGCGCCAACAAGGCTCTTATTGCTGTTTTCCTGTCTTTTTAGGGAAGTACAATAAATACGTATCTGTGGATAATGAGTTAGATTTGAGATTTGGGTGAATAATTAGATAATTGTTGGGATTCCATTGTTACTAAAGACTATAATTAGGTATACAGAATATACTAGAAGTTTTTCTCGAGGATATGGGAATCCACAAAAGGGAATCGATAGTTCTACATAGTGTTATTACCTTATCTTCTTTCTTTTTATATGTTGTCATTCATTATTCTATTACATTATCGATCCTTGCATTTCAGCTTCCATTAGATTGGATGACTGTTTCTCAATCTTTATGCCATCCTCTTACACTGCATGTGATAATATACTACTAAATAGGTGATATTAGAATTTCATTCCAACACGTCTCGTATACATTCACGTGTGATTGTACCTAATTGTAGAATATGAAATATACGAGCAATTCAGACAGTACTACAACCAGGTTAAGGATGTATCGATTGGACATTGGGGTGGTAGCTATATATATATATATGTATGAGTAATTTAAGTCATCAGATTAAGCATACTGTAACTACCTGGTCTGTTATTATATTGGTTATCCTTAAGATGAATTAATCTGTGTGAATTTTTTTATAAATCTTATATATTATAAGAAGGTTAACATGTATTCTCATTAATACAATTACTAATTATCTACAAGAAGATCATTTTTTCTTCATTGATAGTAACTGCTAATATCAACAGATCACTAATAGACCTAGCCAAACATGGTGTAAGCATACCAACGACATTCTTCGGTAGAGCCGTGAGTCAGATTAAATATGTAGAAGAGTAACAACAATAATTATTCATGATGAAGCTGTCCTGGCATTTCGGTAGATGAGACCACTAAGTACATTTTGATTTCTGCTAGAAAGATTGCTTATCTTAGGAGAGATCCTTTCTTTCAACTTTAGTACTGCTTTAGTTATTGTTCTACATTTTTGTTGTTTGGAAAACCATCAACCTATCGCTAGGATCAATGATAGGAATATTGTTTATGTTCATCGCATAGCGTTCCATACATGTATAATCCAACGCTTCTAGTAATATTACAAAGTGCATGAAGATCTTTGGAAAAAATCAGTTAATTTGGAACTTCCTACACCAGAAACTGGAAAGGTCTGTTAAAAATTAGTAATGAAAAGTGATGAAATGAATCAGGTTTTCTGTATATAGGTATATGGTTAAGTCCTCGCAATTCCCTTGTGAAGAAAATCAGTAAAGAAAGCTGAGGCGAGTTGGTTAAAGTTTTCAATTCGAAAAATTGAGCTACTATTTTAATAAACCACAAATTTATAAATTTTAACAAAGGTCAAAGGTATATTTTCTTCCATCAACGCAATGACTTCTTCCCTTGTTTAGATGATGCTATGTAAAAATTGAGTACGCAGTCCTTCAAATCTTTCCACTCAGGTAATCTTGATAAAGTTTCCAAGACGGGCCATTTTCTGGGTCTCTTACATAAACAAATTTGACGCCGTATTCCTCCACTTCTTTGTTTCTACTTTCATCATCGAATAAGCAAATCTTTTTGGACCTCAAATCACTGGTGTTATAAAGATCTTTCAAACCGTCCCTCAAATGACCAATTTTACTTCTTTCTCCCCATTGAAATTCATCGAAGAGGTTGGCCAACGGAGTTAAGACACCACCATACTTAACTTTGAATATTTTCAGTATTTCCTGGGCAATTTCAGGGGCCCATGTTCGTGATGCGGTCATTAGCTTGACTTCATTATCCTTCAAATCACTTAATATACGTGGAATATCTTTGTAGATTGTGAGCTCGTAACCATCTCTGCATATAATTGTGAGAACTTCGCCATTTCTACTTTTCACTGGCTTAAAGGGACCGTGCAAATGAGTGTCGCAATAGCAGGGCCAAACTGTGTAATCCAAATCAAAGGCGGCTACGTCAGGGTATCCAGTCATAATGAATGTGTCCAGACTATCTTGGAACGAAATTTGTAGCAAATTTTTCCTATTGAAAGTCTAAGGATAAATGCGTTGTTCCTCGAGGATGCTTTTTTTTTCAGTAGACCGTTCTTCGTGTGCGTGAAAAGTATTTCATTCAATCCCTTAGTATGACCTTAAAAGCAATGCGATTTTAGCGAAATATGAATGGCGATCCGCTTTTTCAGTCTGTAGCCCTTAATATATCAGAGCCATTATTCATTAGAGTAGCGGCGGAAACGTAATTCGCTTCGTGAAAATGTTAGTTTGTTGCACACAAATTAAGATCCACTTGTTGGAATTATGATCAGCTATTCCCTGTTAACAAGTGCACATGTTACCGGTATATTGACATATACAGTGGAGGCGTTAAGTATAATGGAAGCTGAAAGCAAGAATTGATGATGTGATGGGATCAATGAATAAACTGTATGAAATGAAAGAATAATAGTACTATCACGTAGAGTTACTGATGCCCTTTTAGGGATCCTGTATTCTTGAGGTGAGCTTCTAGCATATTCTCGTTGATGATTAGGGGTTAAGTAGTATCAAATTTAGAATGAATGTGGATCCTCTTATACCATATTAGAAGAAATATATAAAACATACGTTGATTGGTTCGTCTTGAGTATGACCAATATAATAATGGATCAGGTATATACTATATGATAGGTGTGTGCATACACACTCATCATACATATGACTTACAAGTTAACGGTCAATTAATTGACTAAATTTGCCATGCATCACTTCGTAAACATATCGGTTAGCACTTCCTCCATTTTGCCATAGGTGGAAACATTTGTAAACTTATACAAGGTGCACGTTAGTATACGAAGTAAACGCTCAAATTGTTACTATAGCAACTCATGTGAATATTGACAACTACTTGTTCTAGCAGTTCTGTATATCAATATGTTGGAATGAAATTCTAATATCACCTATATAGTAGTATATTATCACATGCAGTGTAAGAGGATGGCACAAAGATTGAGAAACAGTCATCCAATCTAATGGAAGCTGAAATGCAAGGATCGATAATGTAATAGGATAATGAATGACAACATATAAAACGAAAGAAGAAATAATATTATTATTCTGTAGAATTATCGATTCCCTTTTGTAGATTCCTATATCCTCGAGGAGAACTTCTAGTATATTCTGTATACCTAATATTATAGCCTTTAGTAACAATGGAATCCCAACAATTATCTAATTATTCACCCAATTCTCAATTTTTATATTTGCACTTCGGCTTCTTATTGATCTAATCATCCTGTGACCGCCGTGGATAAGAATTTTAGCGTATGAATAACAAGTACACTTAACGAATATACCCACCTTTTGTTGGAGTAAACATTAGTCATCGCCACTGACCTGGAAATTATTCCACTAGAATTTTTGATGATGATGAGAGCCTTTATCAACAACGAATCCCCAACAATTATCCAATTATCCACCACATTCTCACCAACATATTTCAGTCATGAAAAGTTGAAGTACTATATTTTTGAAAAATGACTAAGATGTAGCTGTAGAGTATGTCTTTATTTTGTTGTATTACGGGCTCGAGTAATACCGGATGTCTTGACAATCCTAAAGTCGTTTAGGAGAGTAACTTGTTGTCAGACTTATTATTAACGTAATTCACGGAATATTACTTATCCTATATAATCTATATAAGATCTGAATCTAACTAAAGGGTGGAAGCGCGGAATCTCGGATCTAAACTAATTGTTCAGGTATTTATACGTTTGGTTGGTTTGGTTCATCTTAGGCAAGTAGGTTGCCTAGTATACTTAATCTTGTCTATTGTTTCGTACGTGTTTCATACATGTTTTATGTCTAGGTTGGTAAATCTAGTAATGCTGAGGTATCTCATTTTGAGATACAACACATTTTCAATAATAATTGGTTTCGTGGTCTAGTCGGTTATGGCATCTGCTTAACACGCAGAACGTCCCCAGTTCGATCCTGGGCGAAATCATCTTTTTTTGAAACGAATATAAATTACTCCAATTTACGTAGGACATCCATCCTATACACCTATACCTTGCAAGACATCTTTAAAACAGTTGAAAGGGATACAAAACCGCTCAATAAATGATAACTACAAAAGTATAGCTAGCAAAAGTTTTGACAAGCGATTCAAGGTTTATACTTGTTTAACAACGGCCCACCTTTAACAGAAGGGGCCAATTTCTCGTTTCTTGTATTTGTTTTCTTTTCGTTGACTGTCTTAAAATAATTTACTTCTTGTCCTACATCAAAGTAAATACGAGCAGAAGGCCCAAAACTTAAAAAAATGTGCATAGCCAAGAGTATATTCTTCAAGAAAAATAATCAGACCACATTTCAGAACTCCATACCTCTAAAACTCCTCAAATACACCCATCTTCTTTCGTTCTCCACAATCTGCCAGTCAAATGTTCCTATAAATCAACACTTGCTGTTGAGTAGCCAAATTGACCGTAACCGCCCAAAAACAGTATCATTGGGTTACCCGCATGACAGAATCGTTTATCTCACATTGGCGGTGTTTTCCCCTCTCCTGGTGGGCTCCAAAATCTTGGCCGTGGGAACTTCAGCGAGGGATTGTTTGTAAATGTAGTTTCAACACGTCGGCTGATTTATCCCGATTTTGTTAGTAGAAAGGTTCTGTTTCATTCTTGCTTGATACGTCGTCTCATCCAATTTCTGACATAGTCTTTTTTCAAGGAAGGGTATTTTTCAGAGCAGGACTACAATTAGTCTTTTCCTTTTTACTCCCCTTCCTATTATAACTCTTAGTGAATAACCACTTGTATAGCATAACACAATGGATCAAGAAACAATAGACACAGACTACGACGTGATCGTATTGGGTACCGGTATTACCGAATGTATCTTATCTGGTTTACTCTCTGTAGATGGGAAAAAAGTATTGCATATTGACAAGCAGGACCACTATGGTGGCGAAGCTGCTTCTGTGACCTTATCTCAATTGTATGAAAAATTTAAACAAAATCCGATCAGTAAAGAGGAGCGGGAATCCAAGTTTGGTAAAGATAGAGATTGGAATGTCGACTTAATTCCTAAATTCCTGATGGCCAATGGCGAACTTACAAATATTTTGATACATACCGATGTGACGAGATATGTTGATTTCAAGCAAGTGTCTGGCTCCTATGTGTTTAAACAGGGCAAAATTTACAAAGTGCCAGCTAATGAAATAGAAGCTATTTCGTCACCATTAATGGGAATTTTTGAAAAACGTAGAATGAAGAAATTCTTAGAATGGATTAGCTCTTACAAGGAAGATGATTTGTCCACTCACCAAGGTTTAGACTTAGACAAGAATACCATGGACGAAGTGTATTATAAATTCGGTTTAGGTAATTCTACTAAAGAATTTATCGGTCATGCAATGGCTTTATGGACCAATGACGACTACTTGCAACAACCTGCTAGGCCATCGTTTGAGAGAATTTTGTTGTATTGCCAAAGTGTTGCCCGTTACGGTAAGTCACCTTATTTATATCCTATGTATGGATTAGGCGAACTTCCACAGGGTTTTGCTCGTTTGTCGGCTATCTACGGTGGTACTTACATGCTAGACACTCCAATTGATGAAGTATTGTACAAAGAAGACACAGGCAAATTTGAAGGGGTCAAGACTAAACTTGGGACTTTCAAGGCCCCATTGGTTATTGCTGATCCAACTTATTTCCCTGAGAAATGTAAATCCACTGGTCAAAGAGTCATCAGAGCTATCTGCATTCTCAACCATCCAGTTCCGAACACCAGTAACGCGGATTCTCTACAAATTATTATCCCACAAAGTCAACTAGGAAGGAAAAGCGATATATACGTTGCGATTGTCTCAGATGCGCATAACGTTTGCTCCAAAGGTCATTATTTAGCCATTATTTCCACAATCATTGAAACTGATAAGCCACATATAGAATTAGAACCTGCTTTCAAGCTTCTAGGACCAATCGAGGAAAAATTCATGGGCATTGCCGAATTATTTGAACCAAGGGAAGATGGCTCTAAGGATAATATCTACTTATCCAGATCATATGACGCATCTTCCCATTTCGAATCCATGACTGATGATGTTAAAGATATTTACTTTAGGGTAACAGGCCATCCATTAGTTCTAAAACAAAGACAAGAGCAGGAGAAGCAATAGATTCATAGGGCTTACGACCAATGTAACAATCGGAGAGTAAAGATACCTTTTCCGATAATATTCTTGTTTCAAGTGCGTTCTCATCAATAGATGTCATGTATTACAAGAAAACGAGAAAACAATTGCCAAAAAAACCAATACAAAAATTAGGGGAAAAGACTATCCTTTATTCCTTTCTCATTCACATTTTTTTCGTTATATGCGTATATCTGACAGATTCATAACTAAATATATTTCCTTTTTCTTTCATTTTCTTTTCTCCACACATATATATATATACATATATATATAAATTGGTATACGTTATGTAATATAACTTATGGAAAAATGTTGCTGAATACTCAAGTATGCATGCTATGACTTTACCACTTTGGCAAAATAAGTTTAGGGTCTATCGCTTCGACGGTTCTCTCGTTATTCCGGGCGGTACGGTCAATCTCACACCACAGCGTGCTCTTGTGTGGCCAACCTGCTGACAAAATGAACACTTTATCTTATTCTTTTTCTTTTTACTACTCTTTTTGCTGGTTGCACCCTGAATAATATGTGTTGTATCTCCTTCTGTCCTTGCTTTAACCGGTATCAGAGCATATTTTTGATCATCTTTTTCCAAGATCTCTATGCCATTCCGCAGTACTTTGTCAAGAACACTAGTGTTCATCACACTTCCTCCAGTACTTTCATGTAAGCCCAGTAGTAAGTTAATAAATTTCTCTAATTCTTTCAATTTATGCTCGTACTCAACCTGTAACTGTGATCCATCTTTTTGCTTTGAAATAATCAACTTAGCCAGGGCATCCATAGCTTGTGATAACCTGACAATATCATTTTCAGTTTTATTTAATGATTTACACATTCCTTATTATAACCACTCTCGGTCTCCTTTTAACAAACTTATGATAAACAGGTTGCATGTCCCCATCTCATCCCAAGGAAGCTTTTCATCAAAACTATTAAGCTTTTTTTTGGGTGAGAAAACTTGAATAAAAATAGCATACAAAAGGCGATACTTACATAAACGATGCTAGGCTGTAGTGGCTTTCTGGTGGGATGGGATACATTGGGAATTCTGGCCGAGGAACAAATCCTTCCTCGCGGCTAGACACGGATTGCACGCCCTTTGGGCAAGGGGTGGTTTTCTACTCCGCACCGTGCCCTGTTGTGGCAACCGCCTTTTCCCTGTCGTAAATTTGTCCTGGGCAGAGCTGTCTGCCTGGAGGCAGGGGAGTCCGGTCTGAAGTGTCCCAGCTAAAATAAATCGATCTTTGCGGGCAGCCCGTTGGCAGGAGGCGTGAGGAATCCGTCTCTCTGTCTGGTGCGGCAAGGTAGTTCTGGGTCCCTTAGGGGCTCCACCTTCACCGCTGTTAGGGGAGTTTTATCCAGCGTCAGCAAAGGTGACCCGTGATGGAGGCGGCCGGGATAGCACATATCAGTCGGATAATCGTGCAAGTTGATCGTTTCGGCGGTTTAATTTGGCGGTGCCATCAGGATTTACTCGCACATTGTGCCATTCCCTTGGGAATGAGTGTATTCTGAACCATTTTTTTTGTATGTTTTATAGCTTATTCATCCTACAATAGTGTTAGTTAAACTAATTTGATTTTGAGAACTTGGTGAATAATTGGACAGTTGTTGGCATTCCATCATTGCTAAAGGCTATAATATAGGTATACCGAATATACTAGAAGTTCTCCTCGAGGATATTGGAATCGACAAAAAGGTGTCGATAATTCTACATAATAATATTATTACCTCTTCTTCCGTTTTATATATTGTCATTCATTATTCTATAACATTATCAATCCTTGCATTTAAGCTTCCATTAAATTTCTCAATCTTTGTGCCATCCTCTTACACCGCATGTGATAATATACTACTAAATAGATGATATCAGAATTTCATTCCAACAGATTTAATAACACAATCTTGTTCTTTTCGGGCAGAAATGGTGATCAAAAGCGCGTGTCAAAGTTTATCATCACTATCCTGTTCTATTTAGCTCACAATATTAGTAATCCCATGATTCAATCCTAAAACTTTTCATTCAAAAGCGTGCTCATGTAACGAACAGCAACAGATTCTGCGAGGCTAGCATAGCTAAGATACTCTCTTTGAATGCATAAAAACAGAACAATTTTTAAAAAAATGGTCTCTAGCGGGATCGAACCGCTGATCCCCGCGTTATTAGCACGGTGCCTTAACCAACTGGGCCAAGAGACCAAATTTCAATTCAACTGTTCGAGGAAGATAAATCACTAAGTATGGGATGCAGGGAGAACTACTTTTCCTCGGGTTTGTTTCTGAATGGCAGTAGAATTTTATTAAAATAAATGTGGACTACCGTCGGCCAGACTGGTAGTCGTTATATTATGATATCATCATATACGTCCGTTATAAGATAAGGCAGATTAACAGACCAGTAGAGCCAATTATCAAATCGTAATCTGATTTACTGGAAACTGCAACGCAAGGATTGACTATGTGATACGAAAATAAATGATAACGTATAAAACGAAAGAAAAAAAATAGTAATATAATTATGTAGAACTTTCGACTCCCTTATGTAGATTTCCTGTGTCCTCGAAGAGAACTTCTAGAATATTCTGTGTGCCAATAATATTGCCTTGACAAAAAATGGAACTGAGACACCTATTCAACCTCCATTGAATTAGCACACAAAAATCGTACTCTTAAGTTGCTGTACTAGTAATAAATCAAAAGATGAATGATTCTTTTTCAAGCACTTGGCTGTTGAATAGCACCAGGATAAATATCTACCGTTCTGGATGCTAAATTCTCTCTCTATTGCTCTCCATTCGATGCTGGACAGTCGACTCCACTGTCATCGTCAAAAAAAATAAAAATAGTGCCGTCCTTCAGTAACATTTAATAGTTTCGATCCTCCTTTCATGACTCGGAATCAAAACGTTCGTATATGGATAGGACCTTTGGTGACCTTAGTAGAAACGTAGAGAATTGCTACATGATGCCTCAAGGAGTTTTATAAGTTCTAAAGCGCTATATTGTAGAATATTGTAAACTACATTCCGGCATATATAAATAACAATATTTTTTCTCTTGGCGATGTAAAGTACTTTAGGTTACTTTTAAGCTATGGAGGAAATTGAAGAAATTTAAAAAGTCATGATAGTGAATAAACTGTTCTATACTAAATGAAACGTCCATACCTGTTCTAAATTGGTGAGCCTTGATGCAGCCGATCAATCTTCCTTCGTGAAATCACCTAAAATGCTGGGATTATTATTCTCAACAATTTTGATTTGTGCTAACCATTTCGATAAATCATCTTCCAACTCAGTATCTTTTTTATCCGTATTTCCACTATCAGGATCCAATCCTAATTTTTTAAGGCCGGATATCAATGATTTGATATCTTCCTCTGATGCCTTTTCCCTTAGCAACTCCTCAAACAAGGTTACTTTGAAATCTATATCGTGCTTATCCTGTTCAGGATCTTCAAATAAATGGACCCCTGTTCTTGCAAATAAAGCTTCATCAGATAGTTGCACTTGATAAAATTGGGAGCATCGAAAATGGAACTTACTGCAATAGTGTGATAAATATGCATACGGATTGTTTTCTAATAAAAATTTTTTAGTAGTGTCATTCATTGAAAAAGGATCACGTATCCTTTCTGGCGATTTACCACAAAGGGGATATCCGCATCTTTTGTTTAGGTTCCTCTCATCTACTAGGTCTTGATACATATCTGGTGTAAGAAATCGGCCCAAATACTTCAATGTTTTCTCATCCTTACATTCTGAATCACATAATAGGCCTATAATCTCTAAAGTTATAACTTCTGCTTCATGCATAGAAAGTTGCCTGTGCTTTTGGAAGGGGATTAACGCCGTTTCCTTTATATCTTCAATCGTCGCCATTTCTTATATTTGTTAACTTCGCTCTGCTTTTTCAAAGTTAGAATGTTGATATATGTATTCGAAACTGAAAATGTTTATGAATTGTTCAATTCTCCTCTCAATGTGCTTCCTCTTCACTTTTCCATTGCTTATGACCCACTTTTGGATGCTAACTGACTTTGTATTATAGTATTCCTATTTCGGACAAAAATATCGGAAAGATATAGAATAAGAAAATTAGTTAGTTACTTTTCAATATTACGATGCTATCTCTGAATCGACCTGATCAATACAACAAGGCATCTATATAATTTGATTCCTACCAAGTAATTCAAGAAGATCAGCGCTCTCATGCAACACAAGGACACAGCAGTAGCGAAGGACACAACAAAAAAACGTTTACTGAGAAGGAATAGTGCGCCATCAGCTATACATATAATTTCACAATTGGACAAAAAGTGGTCCTTCCTATGGAATACCATAGATAGACACAGCATTATTGAAGAGCAAGATAAAAGGAGTGATGCGAAAAGAGAAGAAGAACGAGAGGATGATTATGAGTTAGAACAATTACTGAACATGGTAAGAATACCGATGTTCCTAGAAAAGTTCATGCTGTTTGCACTCTTAACAAGCTTGGACTGTTTTTTATATTACTTTACTGTATTACCGATACGACTGATAAAAGGATATGTAAAGCAATTCAAGAGTCATCGTCAACATTATCGCCTACAACAAAGGTCCGGGCATAAGCATAAAATACCCTTTCGATATAAAGTAACTTCTAGGGAATATAAAGAGAGATGTATGATTTTTATCATCGTGATTTCGTCCATTTTGTTGAGCAAACTAGACACTTCAAAACTGTATCACAGGATAAAACGGCAAAGTGCAATGAAATTGTACATGCTATTCAGTGTGCTGGAAATGGCGGACAAAATGTTGGCAAGCTTGGGCCAAAGCTTGTTAACCGTTATGCTTTCTAGAAAAAACTCGCAACGGATATTACTGCATAGATGTTTGTTAGTGTCAATGAGCTTGATATATGTGACCATACACGGCTATGTATTGGTTTACCAGGCCATTTCACTAAACATAGCCGTGAATTCGTATTCAAATGCTCTGCTAACTTTATTACTATCTATGCAATTTGCAGAGATTAAATCATCCGTTTTAAAAAAATTCGATAAAGAGGGATTTTTCCAAATTACCATTGCAGACGTGGTAGAAAGATTCAAGTTGACCCTATTATTGTCAATAACTGGTCTTAGAAACCTCCGGTCATGGACATCCTCACTATCGAACACTAGCATCAATTTCTGGAGCCCACGTTCTACATTGTCAGTTGTCATAAATATCCTTTGCGGGCCGATGGTAAGTGTAGTAGGGAGCGAAGTAATAGTGGATTGGGCCAAGCATGCCTACATTACAAAATTCAATCGGATACGTCCACAGATATATGATAAGTTCTATTATATATTATACAGAGATTATTCCACTAGAACGCACAAATTAGAAGATAGATTGGGATTACCTTTACCCGCGTCCGTTGTTCTTTTCGTTGTAATGGTGAGGCCAACCCTTTTCAAGTCGCCAGAGTCTTCTTACCTTCCATCACTATTCAGGATCTTCTTCATGGGGGCATCAGTGTTTTTGCTAGCATTGCTGTCAAAATTCGTGCTAGATCTTATTTTAATCAAGTGGAGCAAACGCATAGGGCAACGGTTCAGGGACCAAGCTCTCAGTACCGCCGTAACAGAGGAAGAATACGTCCCAGGTTTACTCTCGGGCGGTATGGGCAAGATCGACGTGGCTACAAGAATTGCATTACATTCTGACTATAACAAAGAGAATCAAATAGAGACACAAAGTGCATCGCCAACGCGGAAAAGAGGAGATCCTTTAGCTGCTGGATGTATTCCTCCTAGCTTAAATGAGATGAGAAAACAGAAAGACTCCAAGAACCCACGATCGCTTGAAAATGTCGCTCGCTATAAAATGGTATCGAAGAGAATATGGTAAGCTAAGATCCGCAATTATCGCTGGTTACGGTTTTCGGATATTTCGTATATTGCAAGGAGCGAAAAAAGAAACCCTGATTACTAAAAGGCCATTGTCTTGCTGTTTATAAGTTGCTTGCCTTTTGAAACATTTGATCTCTCCTTGATTGTTTATTTAATTTCCTATTGTTTCTTGTAAACTGTATTATATATAGTGCACAGCAACGAGGTTGTAACTACTATACGTCATGCTTTTCAAAAACATAGAAGTAGGCAGACAGGCAGCTAAGCTGTTAACGAGGACCTCGAGCCGCTTAGCTTGGCAAAGCGTCACGGCCTCAAGAAACATGTCTTTCATTAGACAACAAATTAAGAAGGTTCCAGCATATAACTTTAGGACATCTGTGAGTACCCGTCTATTTTCTCTCTCTTCCCCTGTTTTGAGACCACATGTTGCTTCAGAATCAAACCCTATTATATCACGTTTGAAAACTTCGAAGAACGTCGCTTACTGGCTGATAGGTACCTCTGGTTTGGTATTTGGTATTGTTGTTCTTGGTGGGTTGACTAGACTAACAGAATCAGGGTTGAGTATTACTGAATGGAAACCTGTTACAGGTACGCTACCTCCTATGAACCAAAAGGAATGGGAAGAAGAATTTATCAAGTATAAAGAATCGCCAGAATTTAAATTATTGAACTCTCACATTGATTTGGACGAGTTTAAGTTTATTTTTTTCATGGAATGGATTCATAGACTGTGGGGTCGTGCTATCGGTGTCGTTTTTGTATTACCTGCAGTTTATTTTGCCATGTCTAAAAAAACTTCAGGCCATGTCAATAAGAGGTTGTTTGGTCTAGCAGGCTTATTGGGTTTACAAGGATTCGTCGGTTGGTGGATGGTGAAGTCTGGTCTTGATCAAGAGCAACTGGACGCAAGAAAATCAAAGCCTACCGTTTCTCAATATAGACTGACTACGCACTTGGGTACCGCCTTCTTTTTGTACAGGGGTATGCTCTGGACTGGTTTAGAGATATTGAGAGAATGTAAATGGATAAAGAATCCTGTTCAAGCCATAAGCCTCTTCAAAAAATTGGATAATCCTGCAATTGGCCCAATGAGAAAGATCTCTCTAGCCTTACTGGCGGTATCTTTCCTAACCGCTATGAGTGGAGGTATGGTTGCCGGTTTAGACGCTGGTTGGGTTTACAACACTTGGCCAAAAATGGGTGAACATTGGTTCCCTAGTTCTCGTGAATTAATGGACGAAAACTTCTGCAGAAGAGAGGACAAGAAAGATTTATGGTGGAGGAATTTGCTAGAAAATCCGGTCACAGTTCAGCTGGTTCATAGAACATGTGCGTACGTTGCGTTTACATCGGTATTAGCTGCTCATATGTACGCTATCAAAAAGAAGGCGCTCATTCCAAGAAACGCGATGACCTCTTTGCATGTTATGATGGGTGTCGTTACTTTACAAGCCACCCTTGGTATTCTAACTATATTGTACCTAGTCCCAATCTCGTTAGCATCTATCCATCAAGCTGGTGCTTTGGCGTTGCTAACAAGTTCTTTGGTTTTTGCCTCTCAATTAAGGAAACCAAGAGCTCCAATGAGAAATATGATCATTACTTTGCCACATTCAAGCAAAGTAACCAGTGGGAAAATCCTAAGCGAAGCCTCTAAGCTAGCCTCAAAACCATTATAATAGAACAAAGATATTCTAATGAGGATTAACACTTACTCCCTTTTCCCGCTTTGTCGCTTCAATCGTGAAATGGTACGTGTGATGGTATTCTTGTTATATGTCGGTATTCCTTCAAGACGCTGTAAATATGTACTTATTTGATGGGCATCACATATAACCATATTTGGTATATTTATTTTTATTTTTTTTGCTTATATAAATGTCAGTAATACATGATATCTTAAGTTAAGACTTCACAAAATCCTTTTCTGCCTTCATCATGGCTTCCGTATCCGTGCTCGAAAGTCTCCAAAGTATGAACATGAACACAGACCTATAAGGAGCAAATATTTCAGAGCATTTCTCCATTACATCATCGTCATATATCTTCCAATTGTATTTTTTATGTTTTATCTTACTCTTTTTTACTACTTTCCTTTCACGCATTAGTTCTTTTTCCAGTTCTGGTTTATCTGAAAGATATTTTGAAAAACCTCTAGCGATACCCAGATCTTCAGGAGCAAACACATCCATTCGTTTCAGTCCGGAAATCAAGAACATTTTAGCGCTCCATGGACCTATTCCCTTCACATTCGTAACTAAGCTGTTAATCACTTCTTCATCGTTATCTTCTTGACTGAAAAGCTTTTCGACATCCTTATATCTTTCAGTAAAGTAGGCGGCAAGAGATTCCAGATATATCATTTTTCTTTTACTCAGTCCACATTTTGCAATCTTTGCACTTTTTACTGGATCTTTGAAGTCTTCGAATAGCACTTTATAGTCTGGAAATGCACCACCATAGAGACTTACAACCCTTGCCTTGATACTTTTGGCTGCTAGACCACTAATCTGTTGAGACAAAATTGTACTTGCAAGCCTGATAAAATATTCCTCAAGTGTATCAGGGACTTGAGTCTCCTTTAAGTACAGCGTAAATTCGTTATTTTTAAGTAAGGGAAAAAGGGATGGATCTTTCTCCAAAATGTATTCGCAAGCCATATTGAACTTTTCTTCATGTCTAGCAATATATTCCTCAGGAAGAGCAACGTCTAGAGATGAGGATCCTAATTCCTTCACTATTTCCTTGACGCCGTCCGCTTTTATTAGCTCATCGTACCCTCTTTTTAGTTTCATTGAGAGCAACTTCCCTCTTATCCCTCTTGCTTGTGAATACAATTTGAAAAGAAAAGTACAACATGTATTGGTCATATCTGAGCCCAGTGGCTCAGGCTCATTAATTTTATGAATGTCTCATTCCTTATGCAAGAATTCCTGTCGCGACCCCGCTCTGTAATTCATCGCCACCGAAAAGATGATATAATACCAAATGGTAGTATAAAATATGTGAGACAAAGAAGTATAGCTGACATAGGTAGGGAAGCACATATCATACAAAATAGTGTAAAGATGGATTTAACAATTTCAAACGAACTTAGTGGCGAAATATACGGCCCGATTGAAGTCAGTGAAGACATGGCTTTAACTGATCTAATAGCGTTACTCCAAGCAGATTGCGGTTTTGACAGAACAAAGCACGACCTATACTTTAATATGAATATTCTAGATTCAAACAAAACTCAGTCATTAAAAGAATTAGGGCTCAAAACTGACGACTTGCTATTGATCAGAGGTAAGATTTCTAATTCCATTCAAACAGATGCCACTATTTTGTCCGACGATGCATTCATAGAGCAATTCAGACAAGAGTTACTAAATAATCAAATGCTTAGATCACAACTGATTTCGCAAATCCCTGCATTGAATGATTTAGTAAATGACCCACAGTTGTTCAAGGAAAGATTGGGCCCACTTATTTTACAAAGACGTTATGGTGGCTATAACACCGCGATGAATCCGTTTGGCATCCCCCAAAATGAATATAATAAGCTAATGGCCAACCCTGATGATCCTAACAACAAGAAGAGAATCGCAGAGCTCGTAGACCAACAAGCAATCGATGAACAGTTGCGCAATGCTATCGAATATACACCTGAAATGTTTACCCAAGTCCCTATGCTTTACATCAATATCGAAATAAACAACTACCCCGTCAAAGCATTTGTGGATACCGGTGCGCAAACAACGATTATGTCCACTAGATTAGCGAAGAAAACTGGTTTATCGAGAATGATTGACAAGAGATTTATTGGAGAAGCTCGCGGTGTAGGAACCGGCAAAATTATTGGGAGGATTCACCAGGCCCAAGTTAAAATAGAAACGCAATATATTCCATGCAGTTTTACCGTCCTGGATACTGACATCGATGTTTTGATAGGATTAGACATGCTGAAAAGACACTTGGCTTGTGTGGACTTGAAAGAAAACGTTCTTAAAATAGCAGAAGTCGAAACAAGTTTTTTGAGTGAAGCGGAAATACCAAAAAGTTTTCAAGAAGGACTGCCAGCACCAACGTCAGTTACAACCTCATCCGATAAGCCACTGGAACCCACCAAGACTAGTTCAAGTCTAACACCACAACCTGGAGCTGTTCCGGCGCTTGCTCCAAGGACAGGCATGGGACCAACATCCACAGGAAGAAGCGCAGCCGGTGTTACAACAGCAGCCACGAGAACGTTCACCGAACAAACAATCAAGCAGCTTATGGATTTAGGATTCACCAGGGATGCTGTTGTTAAGGCTCTTAAGCAGACTAACGGAAATGCAGAATTTGCTGCATCGCTTCTCTTTCAGTGATCAAACACCGATATTGTGATCGTCGTCTACATACTTAGCTCGTTACGTAAACAGATAAGTAGGAGTCCATACGAGGAGACACCAATACATATTTCTACTTTCCCGTCAGTTGTTCTTCTATTCTTTTTATTGTATATGATTATACTTCTATTAAGTATATAAGATGCAAATTGTACCATTCACTTGTCGCAAATTGGCAATATGACTCAAAAGATTCTTTCGTAAAATAAAACATATGCATTGGGTGTGATAAATTCAGTATTAAACGTTATAGGACGATAAAGTGAGTCATCGAAGAAGTACCAACCCTTTTTTGGTCCCTTATAAACGTATGAAGTATAATGCCCCCCACACAAACTCCCCGAATGGCATGCAACCCCATACAGTCTGTATCTGAATGGTGGTACTTGGCCTCTGGTGGGAATATCCTCATTTACAATAGTTTCATGGTTAAAATCTCTTGCCCAATATGGTGTAAGATCCAAGAAGTAAGGATATTGCACAAATACATTGTTTTTGTTCATTTGATTGTCAAACCTTTTCAAATTAATGATTAATTTCTTAGGTAATCTAGTAATTTTAAGTTGCTTAGTGGAAGGCTGCTTTTTCAAGCACTTAGGACATGACCATTGTTCATCGACACCTAACCTTTCACATTTGGTAAATTCCCGGAAACAATCCAATATGTTACAAGTTTTAACACGTGGAACAGGAACGGAAAGGACAGAGAATGTTTGATAAGTTGTCGAAGTATGTTCACAAACTTGGCATTGTAGCCTAGACGCGTATTGTCCTTGAAAAAGGTCAATTATTGCACTGAAATCGGTAAGTAAAAACCTTTCCCACTCAAGAGCACTAGCTTTCCGTATAGACATTTTTTCTCTCATTCTTTCTTCCTCCTCAGACAACTGTTTGAGATGCTTTTTGCCGCCATTCTGGTTCAAATCCTCATGTAATCCATCAAGTAAGAACTGACAAAATTCTTGACAATCTTGCTGCATCGAATCACTGAAAATGGAGTTGATGTGGCCGCAAATTTTTTTAAATTGAATAGTCTGAACTGGTGTTGTTCTTATATTAGGGGGTGTGAATGCACCGTGCCTGTGCATACTATTGACCAAAATGGCGAAGCTTTTAGCTAGCAATCCCTTGGAACCTCTCGAACTATCAAAATTAATAAAATTCAAATACGTGTTATCCAAGAACATCCGAACCAAATCGTGTGTCCCAACCAGACATTGAAGTATACAGTTCATGTAACAACAATTACCCATATTCTCCAACCCCACGATGAAATCTAGATCAAGCACTTGTGAGTTGTTAAGAATGGTCTGCCTCGATGAAGACAAATCCTGCTGTGGTAAAGGCGGGATACGCGGCTGAAATACATCAAATGCGGGGGTCAAATGGGCACGAACCTGCGTAGCACGAATATCTGGAGATACTTTTTCCATATTGTTGAATTTACTTTGGATGACTGATGGGGAATTGATTTTTGAGAGTGCGGTTGATCGATGTGGGCTAATATTTTGAAAGGTGGAGGAGTCTCTATCCGGTCTTGACTGCGGTATTATGGGAACCTCTGGATAGTATAAGGGTAATTGAGGCCTTTGTACTGTTGCTAACAAAGGCTGGGTGTTCATGGACACCATCGGAATGCTCTTGCCTTTGGTTGGAGAGAGAGATTTCTGGTTAAACAAGCCCACTGGTACGTGCGGATTGCCAAAAGCTGGCGTCGAAGAGGAGGATGTAAGATGGACTGTTTCAGTTACAGATGATTGATACGCTCCACCTAACCTAATCCAGTTTGAAAACCCGGTTTCCAAAATGAGAACTTTCGTCCCACTCAGCGGTTTAATGACAGAATGTTGAGACAGAATTTTTGCAAGGATACGAGTTTGCCTTTGCTGGAAATTATTATTCAATTGTGTGTCAGCATACACGACAATAAACTTAAACTTGTTTCTATTTGAAAAGAGATCGATATCTGACTTTGGTGAGGTGATCAAAGAGACGTTTTCAATTTGTTGATCTGTAAAATAATCTTTAAATGAGGCAGGCTCGATGCATATGATGTTTTTGCATTTAATATGGGCCTTGACGAATTCAGGTCTGGGACGTACATCGATAAGTAATAGGGTGTCACCATGGAAATGCAACATTGAACTCAATTTGCCAGGGTCTATGGTTTGCAAATGTACCAATTTAGGGTAGTTCTCAATAACATTTCGAATGCGCTCAATATTTGGGTCATTATGCAAAAGTTGGGTTTTCTCCCCGTACATATCCCTGATGTTATTGTCCTTGTTGCTCGAAAATTCCTTTAATTTCGGTAGAGTATCCTCCAAGAGCGTATATACGATCATGTAATATAGGAAAGCGGTTTCATTCAATCGGAGGAACGCTTTTGACAAACGGTTAACGTCTTCTTTGGGGGCCTGCGTGGTTATATCATTGCATGCGTCGATATAGCTAGACCATATTTCTGCGCATTCTTGGAGCAAAGGTAGGGGCTCTTGTGGCACGTCATCATCATCAAGGAATTTCTTAACCAAACGCTTAAGCCTCCCGTACCGCTCCCTGGAGGAGTCATCAACCTCACTTAAGGCTTGTTCTGAGCCCATTGCGCTTGTGACTGTTTGTATGGAGGGATTGGAAGAAGAGGATTCCACATACGTTGGCGAATAGCTAGCAACTAAATATAGCAGGTATTTACTCGATGTGTTGAAGTGAGGCGCAAGAAAAAAAAAAAAAAAAATTAATGCCCAGTAGATCAATTGAATCAGGGGTTCCTGATTTGCGTCACCGTACAGACCAAGGCCAAGTTTGTAAACGATATTAGAAATTATTGTATATATATTTATATAATTATATACTATTTTTATCAACAGAAATAGATGAAAAATTCCCACCTTGTACTAAACTTCATTCAAAGAGATTCGGCTTTAACGTGGGGGGCCTCCTTGTCTGTGACGACATTTTGAGATGAAGAATAGCTAGTATTTTGCTCGGGCAGTTCGTAGTTCTCTTGTACATTGATTTCCCCATCTTCATTGAAGTTAATATTCTCCATCTTGGCAAACAATTGCCTCTTTTGTTCTTCCGTCAACTCTTGCTTCTTCTTGTTCTTGATCCAGTATCCTGGGTTCAAGTGTTTCAATTGCAAATTTTTGGCAAAGGGCAAGTGACCACGCCTTTCTTCAAAGATCATCAAACTCAACACAATGATAAGAACTAACCAATAGATGTTGTAACAAAGCATGGATGACAAGTACCCGGTGTTCTGCCATCCAAGCAAGGCGTTGAAGATATCCCACCCATTGTCCAATTCCGGGTTGCAACAGTTGACATGATAAACGGCCTTTCTGATGTTGTAAGACCCGTTACCATCACCACCTTCGGAAGCATCACCACCACTGGCAAGGTTGAATCTGTAATTTTCAAAGTACCACGCACCACGGGAGAAAAGACCAGCGGAGATCAGGTACAAGATCGAGGTAGACAGAATCAAGAAAATCTGCAGCGAGGATCTGGAAGCACCGTAGTACAGCAAATACCCAACAAGACCACCACAGATTAAACCGACCACAACGGGCAACGGATAAGCAGAGGCATGTGAACCCTGCGTGGTAATACCAGCACCGGCAACAAACACAACGGCTTCCAACCCTTCTCTCAAGACAGTAATAAACGGCAAAATGAACATAGCATATCTTCTACTCAAGAATCCAATCTTGAAATAGTCTCTCTTACGGTGAGGAATCTCCACCAGCGACCGCGCGATCTTCACTCTCCACTTACTCTGCATCTTGTTCATTCTCAACATAGGAATACCCATCATCGAGATCATTATCGTCGCGATCATACAAAAGATACCTTCCCACAAGTCTTCCGCGCTTCCGAAAATATCCTTTTGCAGCGAATAGTATGCACCGATGAAACCTGCACCGATGGCCAGACAAATGATGAACCCAAGTAAGACACCAACCCACACCTGAATCCTTAATTTACGGTACAGAGCCTGGTCATGCTCCCCAATTGCCTGTTTCAAAAACGATAGCAACACGGAAATAACAATCACTGCTTCCAAGCATTCTCTGAACACAACGAAGAAAACGGCCACGTTAAAAACTTTGTTAGGCATGGCGGGAAGTATATGTGTGATGAGTTGCTGGGAAAACCTTCTATTAAGATATAATCTGACCTGCTATGTATTTTTTTGCTCACTTTGAGCATTTTATATAACTAAAGGCTCAATTCAAACTATAGCCCATCGCTCTCACCGGACCTTGCAACACCAACCTAGAAATCGGGTGCATTAGTCTCTCTCTGTGCAGAGAATGAAATGCGCACCTTCTTACCACTGCGACGGTGCTCGGCACGGCTTGCGCGGGTGGGGAGGGAAATAGCGGTCTGGCGTGAGTCGGCAGTCAGCGGCGGGCTCACCGTACTCGCTCGTTTAGTGCAGCAGCAGTATTCGCGCACTTCAATCATAGTATTTCTGCACCCTGACCTGAGAAGAATGCCGATGCGCCCTGGTTGATTGGCGTAGAGCGTGTGTCAGTGCCGGGTTCGGTTTCTTTTTTTCTACACGTTGGATTGCTGTATCAGGAGTTAATAGCTACCGTAGTCAAAAGAAAAAGAAAGAAAAACTGTTGAGATCGTATCTTATATTTTTATTTTTTTTACTGCACTTTTATTATCCAAATCTAGTTTTTGACCAGAGGTAATTGAAAGAGAAAGATAATATAGCCTTTTTGTTCTTTTTTTTGGCACTTTCAGCCGGACCCTGTTCCTTTGCTACCCGGATGTTAAGGCATAATTAGACAAGTCCCGGGTACCCCGGGACTTGTCTTCTGGTTGAGGTAAAAAACACAGAGAAAGCGAAAAAAAAAAGGCTTCCCTGGCGGATAGATGGTCACAACAAGCATAGCGTATACACGTGCACTCACAAACATACACAGAAGCGCGCAAAAATGAGTCTACCGGAGATCTTGCCTTTGGAGGTCATAGACAAAACAATTAACCAGAAAGTGCTGATTGTGCTACAATCGAACCGCGAGTTCGAGGGCACACTGGTCGGTTTCGACGATTTCGTCAATGTCATACTAGAGGACGCCGTCGAGTGGCTTATCAACCCTGAGGACGAGAGTAAAAATGAGGAAGTAATGCAGCACCATGGCAGAATGCTTTTGAGCGGCAACAACATCGCCATCCTTGTGCCAGGCGGCAAAAAGACCCCTACGCAGGCGTTATAAAAGGACAGAAAACAACGCGGATTTGTATAGTGCATCTAAAAAAAAATAATAAATAAGTATAAAATAGATAAAGGAAATCGAGTATTTTTTTTTGTTCTTGGTTTATTATTTGACACTGGTAATTTGCTTAACCAGCGCCTCCAGCTTCGCGTTTGTGAGAGCGACGTCTTTTCCCCGCATCCCCACCGTACAATTCATCAAATGCCATATTCCGACTACGTATTGGATCTTACGCATGCCACCCTGCTGGCGGCACATATCGAAACACTTTTCTGAGATCGCGTGGATCTCACCCAGATCGTGTTCGAGCATTCGACCGCCTAAATAGTTCACTAGTACTTGCAGCAATAGAGCCTTCTTTAATTTGAATCGGTCGTTCGCAGTACCTCCAGCAGCAGCGAACTTGTTGCTAGAGTAGAACTCGCGGAGTTTCGACACGTATTCGGCGCGCTGCTTGTCACTACATGGCAGCGGGTTCCAGCTGAACGGCTCAAAATGGCTGAAAAGCCATAGGACCGTTACTGTGCACTCCCATATGGGGTTAAACTGCAGGTCTGTTTCTTGTAGCAATTTCTCCACCTGGAGCCACACCTTGTTGCATTGTTCCACGAGCTCGCCCTGCTTGTCCCCAGGACACCGGCTCACTCTTGCCGCCTGCACCGTGTAGCAATTCAGAAGCGATATCATCTTCACTTCGCTAGATGTGCCGCCAGATTGTGCAAGCCGCGTGTACTCTTCCACGGCGCCGCCGCCTTCAAACTGAATCTTCATTGCTTGCAGCAGCTTCACGTAGCCTGGCGAGGGCCCTAATTTCGATGAGTTAGTCTCCACTACGGCCCCCTTCAAGAGTATTTCTTCCCACACTTTGTAGAACTCGCAAAATTCAAGGATGCTTTTGTATGTCTGGATTCGCGAGTCCAGCTCATTCATCGAAACATCGCCGGCGGCAATGTTCTTTATCAGTTTCTGGGTCGTAGAATACACTTTAGGCAGGAACTTCCTCGAGAAGTTCCCCTTTTCGTCATAACAATTCACGATGTAGCTGACGCTTTGCAATAACAACAGTACATTCTTCAATTCCTTGTAGTGGAAAATCATAGGCAGGTCTACTTTCAACGTCATCCTTGGCATGATTGTGATCACGCACCCCTTACCTTCATCCTCAACTAGAGATTGCTTGCACGTATCGAAAAACTTTTTGAATTCGTTCAGATGCTCCGTAATGTTGCCGTCTTTATAAAGCTGGATCACCATCTCTAATGCCAACTTCCACGCATATAGCGCGGGCCCCACCGTGTCCAGCTCCGTGCTTCTAAGCTCATGCAGAGCCTCCTCGGGAATTGGGAACCTCTCATTCAGCAAATAATTCACGTAGCACAGATTTAGAAACCACTTCCATTGTGATTTCTCCCGACATTGCGAGAGTAACCCGTGAAAACTCGTCTTTACTCTACGGTGCTGCTTCAGCTTGATACAAAGCATCACGCCGACATACCGGAATACGGATGCCCAATTTTGATAGACTTCACCTTGCAAGCTTGCCATGTACTGAACTACTTCATTACAGTTCTTTAGCGCAATCTTGTAGTGGAACTTACTATCTCTCATCAGCGGCAAATCGTGCAATAGCAGAAACTCGCAACGCATGAGCTCTTCTACCAAATCCATGCCGTTCTGGTGCGTCTGCAATCGCTCTTTCAAACTGGAAATGTAAAGCTCTGCTAAGTCAAAATTATACGTCTCCTGTATTAGCAACTCCACCATCTCAAACGTGACTTTACTATCCTCCACCACTGAAAGCGTGCATTTCGTCTTCAATAACTGAAACATCCGGATAGACATGTTTATGAGAGAATAGTACTGTTCCAACTCTTCCTCGGAACCGATTTTATTTGCACCTGAGTATGCATGGTCGCGGTATTCGTGTGCTAAGTGGTATATTTGTGAAATACTGAGTTTCTCGCCAAAGTTTTCCATTGAACCTCGGTATGTCTTTCAGGATCATTCAATTTCCACCAATCTTGGCCCTTCTGCGATTGTTAAGATGTCAGGATTGCCATTGTTAATAGATCTAACTCATCTCTTCACGTATTTAATTGTGGAGCCGTAAATAGTTATTTTTTCAAGTCCCTCTTACGCGAACGTTCTGGGAAAAAAAAAAAATGAAGATCTACATATAAAGCATGGCATTTCAAAGGATTACTAATGACTTTTCATCTCGAAAGGTATTTTTGATGGAACAGCAAACAAGCGACGAGTAAATTGCAGTAGTTACTGTTGTTTTGGACTATAGAATCAGGGGAAAGATAAAATATAAGGAAGAAAACGACTACTATCTAAACTACTCTGCAGAAAAAGCAAGGAAGTAAAGGCTGCAATATTTTTTTTCTTCTAGTCCAACAAAAACAGGTGTATCAAGAGAAACTTTTTAATTATGGCCGATGAGGAACGCTTAAAAGAGTTTAAAGAGGCAAACAAGATAGTGTTTGATCCAAATACCAGACAAGTGTGGGAAAACCAGAATCGAGACGGTACAAAACCAGCAACTACTTTCCAAAGTGAAGAGGACATAAAAAGAGCTGCCCCAGAATCTGAAAAAGACACCTCTGCAACATCAGGTATTGTTCCAACACTGCAAAACATTGTGGCCACTGTGACGTTGGGTTGTAGGCTGGATTTGAAAACAGTTGCACTACATGCCCGTAATGCAGAATATAACCCCAAGCGTTTTGCTGCTGTCATCATGCGTATAAGAGAGCCAAAGACTACAGCTTTAATTTTTGCATCTGGGAAAATGGTTGTCACTGGTGCAAAAAGTGAAGATGACTCAAAGCTAGCCAGTAGAAAATATGCAAGAATTATTCAAAAAATCGGGTTTGCTGCCAAATTCACAGATTTCAAAATACAAAATATTGTCGGTTCGTGTGACGTCAAATTTCCTATACGTCTAGAAGGGTTAGCATTCAGCCATGGTACTTTCTCCTCCTATGAACCGGAACTGTTTCCTGGTTTGATTTATAGAATGGTGAAACCAAAGATTGTGTTGTTAATTTTTGTTTCAGGGAAAATTGTTCTTACTGGTGCGAAGCAAAGGGAAGAAATCTACCAAGCTTTTGAAGCCATATACCCTGTGCTAAGTGAATTTAGAAAAATGTAAGAAAGAAGGATTAAACGAAAAAGAGAAAAGGTCATCTATTTTTTCCATTTCCTAATTATTAATGGTTCTCAAAGAATAAAAGAAAAAGAAGGAAGAAGTAATTGTAATATCAAACGGTTTTTTTATAGTATATTCTTCTTATTCTATATTTATATATCAATGTTTTATAATGAGATGTTTATCCGCATCAAACGCGCCATTTTCACAACATATCTGGTGGATCGTCTGTATTGAGGGCAAGTGAGGTATCCGCTTCTGCATTTCTCAGCAAGGCTAGCTCCCTTTCTAACTTATATCTATGCTCTCGCTCATCGGACAACTCTTTTTCATATTTTCTTTGTGTACTCGTAAGGACTTTTTTGAACTCGCTTGTCATTATTGAAAGTGAACGTGATCCAGAACCGCTTGTGGGACTTCCTATAGAGGAAGGTGAACTTGGATCCCAAGTGACCGGAGAACTCGCTGGTGATGATATACTGAAGTTATGTTTGTTTGAATTTAACTTGTTATTGGTTTTTTCAAGTTCTTTATTTTCCTGTTCCAAGTCGCATAATTTCTTTTCAGTTTTACTTAAATTCGAGTGGTAATTTAGTAACTTATCTTGTAATTCTCTGTTGGTTCGCGTTAGCTTTTCAATGTCTTGTACGTATTCGGCACGATCATTTTCAAATTGCTTAGTCAGGAAATTATGTGCCAGTTGCAAATCACTAAATGCCGTCTCCAGTTCTTCTAATTTTTTAGAAGAGTCTTCCTCTTGAATTGCAGCAGCGTTGGGTGAAGTCGGTGGTGAAGACGTTGTTTTTTCCAAGCTGACGCAGGTGTCCAAGATGGAATTTATCCCATTTTTCAGGAACTTCACAGGGTCATCTAATGGTATGGGTTTGATATCAATACCTTTCTGAATCGAGTTTGACATTAAGAAGGACGTTAATTCTTGAAGTATTTCATTTTTGTCGTTATCGGCATTGTCAATACGATTAGCACTGTTGTTAAATTTGTCCTTGCCACCCATATTGGTGGAGGACCTGACCCTTTTAGAATTCGGGAAACTGTTATTATTTTCTTTGGTAAGCTGTTCAATTCCTGTAGTGTTAATTGATTCCAACACTCTCAGCATCATTTCATACCATTCCGAAGAGCCCGGATGTAGCTTTAAAAGCTCCTTAAGTGTGGGACATATGTCATCAGAGTTCATGCGCTCTTTTTGAACGTAATATAAAGCAAACTCAGATACTAGCTTTTTATCAAGATCTATTTCTGACTCATCGTTTTTACTTCTATACAGAAGATAATCAAAATAGTCGATAGAAGTGTAGGGTCTACTATTATGGTGGGGATGGGAGGGGTTTTGTGAGAGAAGGTACTGTTTCAATTCATCGTATTTCAATGGATACTCTTCGTATCGTTCCGGACTAAAAAGCAAAGGGTTTGCTCTCCTTGAGAGCTCTAAATCAAACTTATGCATGTAAAATGTGATATCCACTATTATTCTTTCTCTCGAACACAGGGCCTTAACAGTTTTATCTTTTGCGCCCTGTTCAACTGAACCACTTGTACAATATCATCGTCATCACTTAACACATATTCATCATGTGTTTATTGACGCGAGCGCGACTTGAAAGAAAAAGGTATAATCGTAACGACGCCAATAAAAAAATTTGATGTTTCCCTCATTCATACATAACATTTCGACACAGGGCAAGAGGAGAAAGTCCTTGGAGCAGTGTAAGACACAACGCAAGATATCGTAAGTTTATGCAAAAAATCCGAAGGCGAGGATTCGCGCATCTCCTACTTTACAATCAACTATGTTACTATGAATCGAATTTTAATTTACCTTCTACTTACAGGCCGTGGGGAGCAAAGATTTCTTTAATACATGGACAGAAGGAATGTCGCATCAAATACCCATCTTGAACTTTGTGCTTGTCATAGCCTTTGATTCTTAATTGCTGGAGGAGCGCATATTGAGCTAAAGCCATGGCGGGATTGGGAGCCCCTATCGGGCCTCGAACCGAATCCCGCGAGTAATTTATTCCAAGGTCCGGGACCCCATTTACCTAATCTGGTTAATTGATATCCCGAATTGGCGATGACGTTCCTTCTCCTCACCCCTTGGTGATAGAAGATCTATTGTTATAGACTCCTCTGGAAGAACCTGAACAAGATAAAAAATAAAACTTCTCGAAGTAGCCAGATGCCCAAATGAGGGCTTTTCCATCCCTTTTGGCTCGAAAAGTATAACTATATCTATATAAAAGGTCGGCTTACTTTTGCTGGATTCGTCTTTTACTCACAGTATCTTGTTCTTGCTTGCTACTTGAGAAGATCCCCATACACAGAAATAAAAATCAGTGCTAATTACTAATAATGTTGTCTAACGCTAAGTTCTTACTATCATTGGCTATGGCCTCTACCGCTCTCGGATTGGTGTCTAATTCTAGCTCCTCTGTGATCGTGGTACCATCGAGCGATGCCACTATTGCAGGTAACGATACCGCTACGCCTGCACCAGAGCCATCATCCACTGCTTCAGTTTTCTACAACTCCACTGCTACTACAACACAGTACGAAGTTGTCAGCGAGTTCACTACGTACTGCCCAGAACCAACAACTTTCGTAACGAATAACGCTACATACACTGTCACTGCCCCAACGACTTTGACAATTACCAACTGTCCTTGCACTATCGAGAAGCCTACATCAGAAACTTCAGTTTCTTCTACACATGATGTGGAGACGAATTCTAATGGGGCCAATGCAAAGGTAATTCCAGGTGCCCTGGGCTTAGCCGGTGCAGTTATGATGCTTTTATGATCGGAATAACTTTTAACTAGAAACTTATCCTAGGAAGGACGTGTATTTTTCCTATTAATATTGTATTCTCCAATGTATTCTTTATAGTTCTTTTTCTTCAAAATATTTAAACAAAGAAATCCTTTTTTTCTTTTTGTGCAGGATAATAAATGTCATTTTAGTTCTCTCTTTCGTTACCTTTTACTATTTACACTTTTTTTACCCACCTTATTATAATTATCTTACTTGCCTTTGTGTCATAGGAAGTTTGTGAACCCTGAGATACGTATGAAGGCTCGAGAAGAGCTCTTAATGGCTGGAAGACGATGTAGACGGCTTTATGACAAAACCTCTTAGGTACGGCAACTCATATAAATATGATCTTACGAGGGGTGGTACAAATATTGTGCAATAGTGCAGTTAACGTATATAAACGACGAAGTGTTGGATTCATTTTCTTTGTACATTTAGCTTAAATCAAGAATGTTCTGCTTTTCCCACTTAAAGGCACCCTTTTGGTTGAATTTGGATGATTACTTGAAGTAGCAAATAGGTTGTGATAGCGGGGGCCTTGAATAAAAAAGGTTAGTAACAGCTATACTATCGGGCTTAAGAACTTCCCGTTTAAATTACCTTTCTTCAACTGTTTTCATTATCCAAACCACATTATGGCCCTACAAAATGGCTACTGTTTATATATTCATTGCAATCAAGCACTTAAAGTAGTTTTTGAATCATCGTTTGTCCGGATTTAGTTGGTCATTACTCATTTAAGTTTCCTTCCGATCTATTACTGTTATAAGTACTTAGTCCCTGAGTTAACCTACAACTCCAACAGAAAGTTGGTTTCGTGGTCTAGTCGGTTATGGCATCTGCTTAACACGCAGAACGTCCCCAGTTCGATCCTGGGCGAAATCATTTTTATCGGTTAACCCGACAGATGTGTAACTCCCTTTTCTCTTTTCTTTTTTTCTTCTCTAAAATCATGCATACTATTGTATTCTTGCTATATTATCTTTTATGTATTTTGTCTATAATACTCACCCCACGTCTTAACTTCTCTTTTGGTACATTAAAATGTAGGCGGTTCTCGAATCGGAAGCTTCTTCTCCACCCTTCAAAACGTCATTGTCCTCCAACTCGGTGATATTTACATCATCTATTCTGTACCATTTATTATGCTCGCTATGATAAACATCCGCCGTGTAATGACCGCCGTCGGAACTTACCCCATGATGGTATATCACCCCAGTTAACTTATATCTTCTATCATCAATCCCTGAAGTATGGTTCTTTAGTGTTACGGAAGACATTGATTCTTCGGGTATGATTAATTCATGGTCATATTTAATTTTTTTCCTAATCTTCTCAATACGTCCATTGTATGCGTTATAGTTCGTCATTGCGTTATCTTTATTCACATTATTTATGAATGAAAATCTCTTAAACTGGATTAAAAGAACTTGCGGTAATTTATCGATGAAAGTTTGCTTCTTGGCCTCAACATCATTGCCTGATGAGGACTTAAATGGAAGTAATTCGTATTCGCTGAATTTTTTGAATGCAGTTTCTAAATCATCCACACTAGAGTCTGAAATGTCTAACTGAATTGTTTGGAAGGGATCTAGTGTAATTGATTGAGATTCCTTATTGTTCGGTATATCTAAAACAGATCTGAACTGTCCACCAAAGAGTTTCGAAATTGGTGATGGAACAATCTCCACGGTTCTCTTGGCGGCAGTCTTGGTTTTCTTGCCTCTTTTGCTAGATCCACTTACTTCATGCCAACCATTCTCTTCAGTGGAGTCGTCATTAATCACGCCATATTTTTCTATCAACTCCTTCAACCTAGGACTAGCATTTTTGATAAACTCCGCTTTTCCATAACGTGATAGGTTTCTAATGAAGAAAACTTTTAATTGTTCATCATTAATACTTTGCAACATATTTTGAATCTCATTATCCGTTAAACCATCAATTGCGGAGATTAACTCTTCATGTAATTGGTCTAACAAATGAGTCAAAAATTCTTCTGCGTCTTCCTGATGGCCCCATTGCAAGTCCTTAAATTTTGGTATAGTAGACAAAGTTTTGTAAAATTCATCAGGTTTGACGGCATCGGCAACGGCGTTGTGTTGGAAATTCTTGGATTTTGATGGTTTCTTTGTATCAGTTTCGGTGGATTTTTCAGTATCTTCGGCATTTTCTATAAATTTTTTCTCATAGGTTTCCTTATCGAATTGCTTATACATAGTCAAACAGGCATCTAATAATTTACAAGATGATGTGCCGATTCTTGAATTGGTGTTCCGTGTACTAAGAACGTTAATTACATCGATAAATGGCTGGCAGTAAAGTAAAACTTGTAACACGGAACTCATAAAGCAAATATTAGCTCTGTTGATTATGCCCCTTGGAATAATGGAATGGACTGGGATTTTGTTTTCGGCGTCCTTATTCCGTAATACGTAACTAATGAAATCAGGATCAAAACACATTCTTAATGCAATCGAACCCAGTGGTTCGATGCCCTTTGTAGAAGGTGGAACGTACTTTTTATCCTTTCTTTGAGGCTGCTTGGACAACAGTGGAGGGCTAGATTTCCCTAGAGTTGCCGCGGCTGTGCTTGTTGGTGAAACACCCGCAGTCGTACCAGAGGTGGGTGTTTTAGTAACGATCGAACCGGAGGCTGGCTTGTTACTTGCTTGTCTACTCTTGATCGCATCTGATGCTATGGCAGACCAGGATTTCACTGCTGGAGACGAGGGTGAAGGTGAAGATGTTTTGGAGGTATCATCTTCAACAGGCTCCTCTGGTTCTTTTTTATCCACCACGGGTAAAGCAGTAGGTTGAGATTCCTGCATAACCTTTTCATTATGGTCCTGCTTAGAATCCTCTTTCTTTACTTCTATTTTCCTTTTATGTTCATGAGTATCCTTGCTCGCATGTGGTTTTTTATCATTTACATCTTCTTCTTCCTCGTGTGTTTCCGTCTTTGTTTCTTCATTATGTTTTGGTATACTATGACTTTTTGCGTGATGATGGACGGAGCCCTTTTCTACACATGGATTTTCCAAGCTTTCGGAGTTCAGGTTTAACGCTTTCAAGTTTAATTCGTACCTCTGGGCACTTGCTGCGGCAAATTCTGCTTCCGTCGTGTTTATGAACAGTGGTAATTGGATGAAGTTTGATGAATTTTCCTTGAGGTTCTTTACTTTAGTTACATCAAACTTGTATAATTCATACTGTGATGAAGAGTTGTAAGAAGAGTATGACGGAGAAGTAGCCGAAGAACCGTTGCCGTTGGAAGAATTGGCCTGTTTCTTCAGGCCCACACTGTTGCCATTGTTTGGAGAGTTCATCATGGGAATATGATTGTTCGAGTAATTGTGATGGTATGTGTGAGATTTGTTGTAGTTCATGCCGTTAGCGCCGGAGTTGGCGCCTTGATTACTGCTGTTGTTTCCGTTGTTGTTGGCAATGCCATTAGAGTGCCACTTTTTCTTATTTATGTTGCTGTTATTGGTACTGTTCCCACCGCTAAGATTGTTTTGAGGAGGCAAGTGGTGTGGGCTGCTACCTTGATGGTAAATTGACTGGTTTTGGTTGACCATGTTAAACGAGTAAGCAGGTATTTGTGTAGGGTATAAATATGGGGCCTGGGTGTAGCCGTACATCGGCAAAGGCGCTTGGTAAATAGGAATCTGCATGTTGGTTGGCGTAGGTGGTGGTGGAGAAGAGGTTTTCGGATACATTGAGTACGACTCCTCTTTGTTGGCGTCTTGCATGTTCATTGTAATGATGGGAAAAGTAAAAGGGTACCTGTGTGACGGTAGCAGACGAGTCTGACTTAGTATTAAAGTGGTTTTCTTTTTCTATGGTCACTACACTTTTCCCTTCTGTTGTTTCGCTGCTGGTTTGTTTTATCTCATATTTTTTTTTTCTTTTTCTTTTCCTCTTTTCCTTTGCCCGTAGCAGGGTTACCCTCTTTTCAATTAAGCTACGTACGCATCGTTTCTACATAACTATGTTATTAGTGATTGCATGAGATTTGCAAACAGCACCAAAGAGCTCAATCCCCCTTTCAATTTCATCAACCTCTAGGAAGCTGACAGAAAGCCTAAAGGATGACTGACCCCAGTTTTTCTCATCGCCGATGACCTCGAAGTTCGAGCCGTCGGCAAGGATGACATTGAACTTCTTGGCCAGAATGGTTGATATCTCCATGGCATTGTACGCTGGTGGCAGGGTGATCCAGGCGAAATAGCCGCCTTTCAGTGGCGGCATCTCGGTTCCTAAAGGCATGTATTTCTTGAGCGCAGAGGTCAAGATAGAGGCCCTTTCGGAGTATACGGATCTCAAATGTGCAATGCACCTCTGGGCGGCGCCACTACGCAGTAACTCTCCCACGATCATGGAGTTGAGTTGTGAGGGAGTTCCGCCAGAGACGTTTGCGCCACCTTTAGACAGCTGTCTGGCGAGATTCGCATTGATGGATTCGTGGTATCCGAATCTGAGCCCGGGGGCAATCAGTTTGGAGAAAGTCGCATTAGAGATCGTATTTCCAAACGAGTCTTCGCCCAAAGACGCCGTACTTCTATCTATGTGCACCATCCTCAAAGGCGGAGAAGGCAGCTCATCCGAGGGGGTCGTGTAATCTAGAATATCGTACACGTCATCCGTGATGATCAGCATGTCGTACTTCCGAGCGATTTCGACGAGTCTGCGCCTGGTCTCAAGCGAGTATGTATTTCCCGATGGATTCGCAAACGTCGGGATGCAGTACATAACATACTTGTAGACTTTCTTGGTCAACTTTGGCCCCTGGATAATCTCTGTGGTACTGTGGGGCTGGGGCTCCGCCTCGTGCTGGTCAAGGGCGGAAACCAACGACTCGAAATCAATCGAGTTGTGGCCCTGCTCGTTGATAGCGGTCATCTTCCCCTTGAATCCCGCGTCTGTGAAACAATCATTAATCAAGAAATACGTTGGCGTAATAATGAACGCCTGCCTAGTGTACCCGTTATGTGGCAAGGTTGTTTGCAGAAGGATGTTCAGCATGCCATACGAAGCGCCGCTGTTTAAATTCAAATAATCTGCCTGTGTCCTGCTCCGAGCCCCATTTTTGAACTTGAATACCTGATCATTCAAAAACGTACAGATCTGCTCTCGTACCCACAGGGCACCTTCATCAGAACCGTATGTCAGCGGATGCCTATTATAGGGGTCCTTATCGTACTCCCTGGTCTCGGGACCCAGTATAGCCGCAGTCGCTTGAATCACAGCCTCTCGAGGCAGCAACCTCGAGCTCGGGTGACCCTTGAAGAAATTGATTTCTCTGTACGTCATTACTACTTACCACCACTTCTCGTTACTTGTTACTATTTTGCTTAACCTGAGTTCACGTGTTGATCTCAAATCCTCTTCTCTTTATCACCATTTCGGCATCCAACAGCGGCAGCCCGCGATAACTTTGACGGAACTCCGCCAGCACACGTCGCGCTTGTGCTGGGCCGGGAACATGCCATAGGACACCAGCCAATAGGAGCGGCAGCGACCATTCGTTCTTTATCACTAGGGGCTGTCGTCCAAACAATGCCAGTGCTGCCACTTGCTCTTCCTGCTGCGCAAGGGCTATGCCCATAGCCCTGGTCAATTGCGGGAAGTCGCGCAGCCTTAAGGGCGGCCGCCCCGGTAGCGTATCCATCTCCTGCAAGAATACCTTCCACTTTTCCCTGAGTGCCGTGGTGTATATTGTACCACGCGCAAATGCTTCGACTTTGACTCGTCTAAGCTCATACTCGACCATTTCATCTTCTGGGCTAGTGGCACGGTCGCGGTTCATCGCCTGGTAGTGCCGCAGGAACTGCGCAGGCAAGAAGAGCTTGTCCTGGTGTAATGCTACGCCAGCCATGTCGCACAGCAGCCGACCCTCTACTGGCAGTCGGCGTGGCATTACATGCTGGTACCACATGTATGCTATGGTGTCGGCATGCGCAAGCGCAGCAGCTCGTGCTAGCATCGTGTGCAGCAGCTCTACATCTACACTGGTCTGCTGCTGCTGACGCAGCAGCGCCAGTGCGTCCGGCATATCCCCGTTTAAGCTGCTTAGCAGTATTCGCGACCGCACATCGGTGCTCATCATTCTCTTCGTGATAGCCAACATGATGGTTTGCGCTGGTGTTCCTTGCCCATGTACGAGCTAAAGGCTCGTCTGCTCTTCAGCGTTCAAATGTTCCCTTGATTGCCCAAACACTGTCAACAGGCCGAGATTTCGTTTTTAACCAACAGCACGGAAGTAATCCGAGCCATGAAAAATTTAACCACTGCGTCGCTCTCTATAGGTATCTGTACACGTACAAGCGGAGCACAAAACAACCTCCTTGATGATGTTCAAACTCACCTCTCGACTCGTCACGTCCAGGTTTGCCGCCTCTTCTAGACTGGCCACCGCTCGCACCATAGTTTCGCCTCGACCCTTTCCGTCATGGATCTCTTTTCAGGCTAAGAGATTCAATTCGACAGGCTCAAATGCCAATGATATCTCGGAAATTCAAACCCAGTTGCCCTCCATCGATGAGCTAACCGCTTCGCCCCCCTCTCTTTCCGCTTCCACTTCGGACCTTATCGCTAATACGACCCAAACTGTGGGCGAATTGTCCTCCCATATAGGCTATCTAAATAGCATCGGCTTGGCCCAAACCTGGTACTGGCCCTCCGACATTATCCAACACGTCTTGGAGGCCGTTCACGTTTACTCTGGGTTGCCTTGGTGGGGAACCATCGCCGCCACCACCATTCTCATTCGATGTCTCATGTTTCCCCTCTATGTCAAGTCCTCTGACACTGTTGCCAGGAATTCCCATATCAAGCCCGAGCTGGACGCCTTAAATAATAAGCTGATGTCCACTACGGATTTGCAACAGGGTCAACTAGTCGCTATGCAGAGAAAAAAACTGCTTTCTTCGCACGGTATTAAGAACAGATGGCTGGCCGCACCCATGCTACAAATTCCAATAGCTCTCGGGTTTTTCAATGCTTTGAGACACATGGCTAATTATCCAGTAGATGGGTTCGCTAATCAAGGTGCCGCCTGGTTTACAGACTTGACTCAAGCAGACCCTTACTTAGGTTTACAAGTAATTACTGCCGCGGTATTCATCTCGTTTACAAGGCTGGGTGGTGAGACCGGTGCTCAACAATTCAGTTCCCCTATGAAGCGTCTTTTCACCATTCTACCGATCATTTCTATACCGGCCACAATGAACTTATCATCCGCCGTGGTTCTTTACTTCGCCTTTAATGGTGCCTTCTCCGTCTTACAGACACTCATTCTAAGAAACAAATGGGTTCGTTCCAAACTGAAGATAACGGATGTAGCTAAACCAAGGGCACCTATTGCTGGCGCTTCCTCTACGGAGAATATGGGCATCTTCCAATCTTTAAAGCATAACATTCAAAAGGCAAGAGACCAGGCGGAAAGAAGGCAATTGATGCAAGATAATGAGAAAAAATTACAAGAAAGCTTCAAGGAGAAAAGACAGAATTCCAAGATCAAAATCGTCCACAAATCAAACTTCATTAATAACAAAAAATAAATAAAGGCTCTATATCTCTCTGTAAATATAAAAATATAAAACTCGAAACCTCGATAGGCACGACCAAATTTTCTTTCAGTGGTGGAATGCATGCATTTACCACAGACATCGTTTATTGCTTAAAATAATCATTCGGATTCTTGATAAAATCTTGCAGGATCGTCTGAACTGCGCCTAATCTGGACCCCATGCTATTGGCTAAATCTTCTTGGTTTATAAAACTCATGGAAAACACAATAGCTAAGTTTGACGCATCCATTTTATTATTTACAACATGCTGGTGCACTTTATTCAGATGAAATACGATTCTTTTCAAAGTTTGATAATAACATGTAGGTAACTTTTGGAGTAACTCATTCATCATTCTCTTGTATTCTTCATTTACCATTGCATGTGCTTTATACTTGATGGCCAAATCGGTAAAATCATTTACCATAGCATGAGAAAACAAGGAGTCTGGTAACTCTCTTAAATACATCTTGAAACACCCTGCAATAGCATTCACTTCAAACCATCTATCATCTTCTAATGTAAAGGAATTATCAGTTGCGCCTTCTTCGTCAAATGCGTTCTTCAATGCATTTATACTGCCGATTGAACCAGGAATTCTGTACAACCCCACTTCATCTAGCCCACGTAGCTCAACCTCCTCTAATAATTTCACAACAATTGTAGGTATCAAAGTGTTCTCTCTTTCACAAACGTCTTCTAATGGTACCCCAAAAATTTTATTATGGGTTTTACCTTTATATTTTTTCGAATGGAATGAGAATCTTTTAGAAGCCTTGATCATTTTGATCCATTCGCTGAGGTCATTAGAGCTAGCCGTTTGAATCAGATATTCGTGGCCATTTTGCATAACTATCTTAAATGCATAATAGTAGGCTGGAATATTCCTATGATTAATTATTTCCATTATTGATTTGATTTCAAACGTCTTTAAACTATAACTAGGTTTCAAGTCGTGTAGCTGCATGGAATCGACCTCTGGAAGTATAGTTGGTAAAATGGATTTGTTACTTGAAACTTCTTGTGCCAATATACTGTTTAATGAATAATTAGAACTTGATGTGTTGAATCCACCGATTGAAAATGGTCTCCTGAAAAACCCACCGATTTTTTTACTAACACCATTGTGGCTGGAATTTGATACTACTGATGATCTACTTGTGGAGAATGACGCTCTTGAATCTCTCCTATTCCTTGCCGAATTACTATTTTCCATAACACTGACTAGAGAAGATGTTTGAGCGGTATTCTTATTGATACTATAGTTATGGTCGTTGTCACCATGATTACCAGGGATAATAACTGACTTTCTGTTTTTCTTCGGAACGGCCTGGTGTAAAGCAGCGGAATTCTTCAAGATCTTTTCTTGATCGAGTAAAACCTCTAATTTTCTAGCTTCTCTCTTGATTTTTTCAATTTCATTGACTAAAATTTCATTAAATATTCCCTGCTCTTGAAACCTCTCCGATACGGCTTCTGATTCTGATACTTTTTTAGTCTTCTTTCTGTATACTTTATTTAGATCTTCAAAATTATTGAACAGAATACGACCAAAAGTAGTTCTTTTCGACGAATTTTCGTCACTCAGTTCAAGATCAAGTGGAAGCTCTCTTTCGTTAGGAATTAAATCCAATACGTTGGATATTATGTTGTTAACAAATCTCCTCTTGTCAAAATTGATAAGTTTTGAATTAGTGATACTCATATTAGGGACAAACTGGGATATTTCTAGTAACCTTGAGATGAACCAACCAGGACAGGGGCATAAATTTTTGCAGTTTTTGCTGAAGACATCATCGATCTCAATAAACCTCTTTATGTGTACGTCATCTATCTTCTCTAAGACGTTACTGATCGATCTTAGAATTTGGGTTCCTTTAGTGGTGTCTGAAAGTTTTTCAGAAGCTTTGATCCACGAAAGTTCATAGTTTCTTGACTCTGGTGAGATTATGGCATGCGCAATAGCAGTTTCAATAAAAGCTGGAATATGTGGACATATAGCATGGGGACTTTCATCTTCCTCTGAATCGAATAAATCTAAACTTCCGTTTTTCCAGCGGATATAATTCAATATTTGTAAAATAACTTTACAAGTGATTAACCTTTCACTACTGTTCTTGTTGACGTTTGAAATTTCCATAAGGAAAAATGTGGTTAGACTCATGTGCAACTTTACCAACAGTTTTATAGATTGGGGTAGTCTTTCAAAAAAAAGACTATCCTTACCACTGTTATCCTTAAGGATCAGTGTAGAAATCCATGTAAAAAGATTGGAAATTTCAAACTCGTGCAACTGTAAATATCCAGGGTTTATTAGTTTGCTTGACTTGAAATGTAACGGATAGTTGAAAAAAGAAACTAAAGATTCTTTTGAAAGCAATTCCAGCTCTTGGAAAAGAACTATCCAATCCTTCTTAGGAACTAAATTGAACTTCTTGGAAATAAAGTTATCCAACTGGTAGATCCACCCCAGTATATCTTCATAATTGGTCGAGCGTAATTTTTGGAAAGACCTGATCATGTCATCGTTGAAGGAAGAATCATCAATGATGCTGTTAAGATCTGTAAAGGAGAACGTATTAAAGGAATTCAAACTGTCAGTTATTCTCCTCTGGGTCCTATTGACACCGATAGGTCTGTACAGCTGCTTTTGGTATGCTGATTTGATACCATGAAATAGGTCAGTTAGCGTAGTCAATAAATTCTCTGTTTCAATCACAAAATTTTCTGATGGGCCTTTCTGTAACTTTGAGTTGGCAATCCGTGTAGGCCATTCAGTAGATACTTCTTGTTCCATTATTTTTATAATATCCAACAAAGTGGAGTTGCTGGATAAATCGTCCGTGAAGTCAGAGTAGTGATTTTTTACTAAATGTAGTATAGCTTCAGCGGCGCCGATTTGGATTTTAGCCATATAAATAAGATTTATATTTTCATCATCAGTTACTTTCATATCCCATAGAGGAAAATTTTGGTCGTATAATGACGAAGAAACCAAATTGGTGTCCTCATTTATCTTCATTTTGGAATCATCATTGCGATCCAAAATCTTGGAAATTGACACGCTGCAACTTTTGGCACCAACATACCGTTTTGCCATATTTTCTAATACTGCAGTTGTAGTAGTAAAGCTTTTATAAGTGTTGAAGAATGTTTCTGTGAAAATATCATTGTCCATAGTTAGTTTAACGAATGCATAATCTAGTAATCCTATATTATCATCGCAAAGCCCCCTACTAGAATGACTTCTTTGCCTTTGATGATAATAATAATTCTCAAGGTCTTTAGTATCTACCAACTTCGAGAAGATATTTGTAGTTAATACTAGTAAATCAAAAATCTTTTCTAGTGAAGATGATTTCAATACCACATGAATAATGGATTCTTTTAGTGAATCTGATACTTGACCGATATTATTGAAAAAATCCATATTTTCTAAGGTCTTACTCAGTCTTCCAGTGGTATCCATGGAATCTCTCACCTTTTGGTTTGGAGTAGCGGAATTATTGATGAGCATGGAAGAGTGTTGTGAAAATCTCTTTGGTGTTTCTATAACCATACTAGCAGGACGAGACTTACCATCATTATCGTATACAGATTTGAATATCAACTCATCTGATATATGGAACACATCCATATCAATATTAAACACATCTCTGACAGATTTTAATAGCCTTTGCTTATTTGATTGTTTTGATGACATCTCTTTAATCACCGGACCATCAATTTTTCCAACGCCTGTAACCTTATTATTATCATTGCTTGAGGGCGCACCATCGTTTGTGAATGAGCCTGTCATCTGGCTGTTAGAAGCTATTGAAATTGGTTCGCTAATTGAAAGTGATTTTGAGAGGCGCGCAGATGATCTTGGAGGAGGTAACTTTGCATCACTAGCAGCACCCACTAATGTATTCTTAGGGAATAGTGAATAATTTGGAAATAATTCATTGAACAGAATGGGTAAATAACTTCCAGTTACTAAAGCGCTTCTTTGAGAACCAATAGTAGAATACGCTTTCTGATCAATTACTGGAGGTTCGTGTTGAACACTTAGTTTCATTATCCCTTCAATATTCAACGGAGGTTGTGATAAATGGAATTTCCATAACTGATAAACAACGCTAGTAGGTGAATCATTACCCCTTACATTTTCTGTCGAACTGGTTTTGTTTCTCATAGAGTCAATCGCCTGTAATCTTTGTTGCCATTTATGAAAAGCGTTCTTCGTTCTATTGATTTTCTTCTCTAAGTACTTGAATTTAGTATCGGATGGCAAATCATCAGCATGGATTAGCAAGTCGCCAAAATAGGAAATGACGTTAGATCTTGTAAAATCATCATCCAGATTAGGTGGAGCGAGTATGAAAACACTACTTGTGGATTTAGATGTCCTTTGTCGCCTCTCTAACTGAATAATGGTAGGAACCCAATCTTTGAAAATAGTTTTCAACGACTGATCAGGAACATATTTCCATGATGACGATCTTAGTACGGGAATTGAGCAAATGATAGTTGCGACAGCTAGCCATGATACCATATCTCCTAAATGTTCAAATCTACAGCCAATTTGGACCCATTTATCTAATAACTCAGCTCTCACTTTTGGAGTCACTTTCTTACTAAATGCAGGATTTGTTGGAAATAAATGTGATACTAGTAGCCTTCCAAGAAAATGGACATTTTGGTCGTTATTGAATACCAGTGGATTTAGTGAAACAATTCTTCGATTTATAAACTTCGAATCATACAGCAGAGAATAGTCAAATTTCGGTGCCCACACTTTATCGAATTTTAAATTGATATGGTGAACTTCATCAGCTAGTGTCCTAACGTCCAAAGACAGGAAATGACTTGGGTCTAATATAATTTCTAATTCATGTGTAGATGATGTTGCCATTGGTAGAGATCGACTAAATGCGGTTAGTTTCATTAATTCGTTATGTTTGTTGGCGATTTGAATTTTCAAATTGTTGGAAATTTCATCGTTATGCAAAGATATAGTATCTAATAAGGAAATTATAGTCTTGAGCATTGGTTCATCCAGTAAAAACCCCGGAAATACATCAAGGATGGTTTTAGCGGTTAAAGCTAATCTTTGGGTCATGGAATCATCCACAGCAGGAGTTATATTGTAAAATTGTGTGGAATTACTTGTCAATCTGGATTTATTCTTGGTAAAAGAAAGACCAAACTGGTTGAATATCTTCAGAAATTTAATAAAATGATCTAGTAAGGGAAACATCAATAAAAGATTAATAACAGTTCTATGAGCCTTTGATAATGATTTCTCATTAGATACATCTGAATGCTTTGTGCCAGGATAAAATAGGACCGCGTGACACAAACTTTCTATTGTGCCTGATAAAATTTTACCATCATTGTCTAACCTTAAATCTGGGTGTGGGTAGATTTCAGATAAGTATTTTAACTCTAGTGTAATAGGTTCACCCATTTGGTCAAATGGTTGCTTTTGGTGCTGAGCTTCTGCTTGTGCTTGGCTGTTTGCTTGTTGTTTTTTCTGTTGATGATTTTCATTCGCTATATTACTATTTGAAGCCGGTAAAGTTGGGTCAAAAAACTTAATGTTGCTATTCAATCCACTTTTGTAAAGATTGAGCACACAACCTTTCAATTGTGCCCTATAAAGGCGGTAGTCGGGTACCAACATTTGAGGATCTAAAGCCATGCTGCTTCTCGCTGAGGCTACATCATTGCCACTATTGATAGCCGTACTAGTATTACTATCATCGTTTTTCAAAGACGAACCATCACTCCCATAAAATCTGCTTTCCCTGTTTCTAGAATACGCATCATTACGAAGATTTTGAGAGGAGGACGAAGAGGAAGAGGAGGAGGCTGTCATCGAGCTATTATAGTTTGTTGCTACAGTCTGGCCATGAGATTTATTCACCCATCCGGTCTTGAAAACAGTTGTATCATAGTTTTCAGAGTTTAAGTGGATAACATTCCTTTGCTTTGGCTCGGTCTCATTGCTATTATTGCTATTGTTGTTGTTGCTATTGTTGTTGTTGCTATTGTTGTTGCCTTTGTTACTAATGCCAGGAGTATTCAAAGATTTTTCTAATGCGGTTCCAGTGCTACATCGAGATTGAGGAGGTGATAAAGACGAGGAACGTGAGGGTAGCAATGAGTCTTTCGAATGCGCACTCTTCTTGTACGCCATGGGAGTCTCATCCTGGGCATTGGACTTCTGACTAGAAGAATTGCTGATATCATCTTCGGAGCAGACAGACGGAGAGTCGTCTTTCAGCGTAGAGGCTATGCTTCTGGATGATCTGGTGTTCGTATCGGAATGATACATCCCCAAGTTTACCTGACTAGAACTGGTAGATGCATACTGTTTGGAGGGTGCAAATACGGAGCTTTTCCTCTTATCTCTGTTGCTGTCTTCTCCCCTGTGGTGACTGTGTCCCTGACCATGGTGATGGTGGGAATGCATGTATGGAGGAACAGCGTTTGTCGAGTTCCGAATCGTTTGAGAGGATGATGACGGTGACGACGACGATGCTGTGGACGCAGTAGTTGTCTTTTGCGACGTGGAAGTTGAGCTTGAACTAGTACTGGTCGTAGAAGATTTCCTGTTCTTAGACCAGAGAAGACCTTTCATTAGACTTCTACTTCGTTTTTTGTTCTTTTTGTGTCTATTCAGAAAAGGCACGACTACCGTGTGTTCTTTTAAACTGAAACGTTTGCTTATTTGTTCTGTTGGAAAAAATGGGACTGATCTGCAGTATCCTGACTAAAAAAGGAAAAAAAAAAAATTGCGTGTAGCGGGAACGGGAGAATACGAAATCTGTATATTAAAAATGAAAAAGAATGTTTGAGTAGGCAGACGGTCACCAGTGGCTGCAACGTAGCTTGCTTCTCTTGTTTTTGTTCTTTGTGCAACAAAAGCCGTCTGATGTCTTGTGTTTCCAGGTTGTTTTCAAGAGCGTGTTTCACCGAGGGGAATATGTTTCAGGATTCGCGGCGGGAAGATTTTTGCTTGCATTAAAGATTTACTTACTATACAGAATAAATAGAGAAATTGTTAAATGTTATTAAATATACAAGGGACCGGCTGAGCGCTTGGTAGCGACTAGGCCAAAGACATTTTAGCCAGTTCGTATACGGCCTCTTTGGTCTTGGCACCACCGATAAAACCTGCCGCATGGATGAAGATACATCCTGGCACACCGCTCTTGGTGCTCAACTCCTCGTCTCTAAGACCTCTTAGTGGCTCCGGCAAACCTCTTCTAAACTGGAAGGAGGTGGAGTTGATGGGCACAGTAGACACCCTCCAGGCACCTGAAGAGTCGGTGAAGAGAACAAACTCGATTTTCTTTTCGATGTTCTTCTCTCTTTCTAGCTCGTATAGATGCTCCTTCCATGGACAGAACTGGGGAAGGACAATAATCTTGCCGCTCTTATCAACATTCAATCTTCCATCAATTGCTTGCGCTACAAGGGCCTTGGCTGGCAACCACGATTCACCGTAGCCTTTTACCAATGTGACAAAGACTCCACCGATAAACTCGCTTGCACGAGCAAAGCATTTGTCGAAAGCGCCGTCGGAGGTGTCCTCGTTCCAGTTAGGATTCATACCTGAAATGATCCCGGGAATGCTGATGGCGTTATCCCTAAAATTGGGTTCCAAGTCTGAATCCTTAGGAATCGTGTACTTGCTGATACCGTTGTCGTTTGCATCCAGTGCCTCGACAAATTGTTTGTATACCTTGTCATACAGTAGATCCAAATCAGAGTTGCTAGGTTTGTTGTTCAAAATCGTTTTGATAATGTCGCGACCGTAGTGTTTAAAGATCAGACCAGCACTTGAGAGTTTAGTCTTGTATTTCTCATTGAAAGTCTCGAAAAATCCACGTTGGTGATGGTCAAAATATTTTACGCCATCATATTGAGCACCGACATCTACTAGAATGTCACTAGCATCCCAGTCCTGAGGGTTTCTTGATCTAACCAATTTAGCATCTTTAAATTCGGGTAGCAGCCTTAGCATGTATACCGCCAACGACTCGTCTGCGTGAAATGATCCGGAATGTGTGCATATTTGCTTGGCCATCTTGGAATTTAGCTTTACTCTTTTCACGTTATTCATGCAGACTCTCTTAGCTGTGCTCTACTCTTTGTTTCCATAATGTCGATAGCCCCAACACTTCATTGCTTTCAATCAATTAGACAGAAAATTTTCGCGATTTTCCGTTCCCGTCGCTCGAAGGAAGTGAAAAAACTGGAAAAAAAAATCAATGGAAACTTACCATTGAATGGATGTGATACTTCAAAGATCAGAGTACTGCAAGAAAATGTGTACTTATATTGCAGCACAGTATTGAGTCCGAATATTTCGGTGCTCAATCTTGTAATCCTTGAATACTAGCCGGCCGTGGAATTATGGGTAAAATTAGCATGAAAAATTGAAGCGATGGCTGTAGTTACCCTGCAGAATAACAGTCGTTGTGTCCTCTACTGTACAAAGAGTCTTGGCTTTATAAACACATAATAAACAATCGTCGCAGGAATTGTGTCACCCCAATATTAACCGCATTATCCACGCCTCTACAAATGGCCAGAAGTAGAAAGAATTCGTTGGTCCGGAACATTGCTTCTCACCCGACTATATCAGAAGCTCAGACCGTCGTAGGTTTGCTAGACGATTCGTACCTTTTTGATAAGCTGAAGAAGCTGTCTACGGCTGTAGAGAATTCTGATAGCTTGCAAAGTACTGATATTTCGGAAGGCCGTTCAGAGATTCATGAGCCCGAAGCAACATCTTCTATGGATGCGAAGAAGACACACAAGTACTCGTATTATACTACCTACTTGGACCAGTTAAACATTAAGATAGACGAATATAAAGTTGTTCTGGACCAAACACGCCAGGTAAACGATCAATTGGACAGTTCCATCGAAAAATTTCGGAAAATCTCCCGGGATACCGGGGCTTTCATTGAAGAAACCAGGGCGATCTATGAAAAGCAGTCTAAACTAAGCAATCTGACCGAGACAATCCCCAGAACTCTCCATTATTTTGAAGTGCTGGACCCTATAATGCGCCGATTAAACCATGCCAGTTCTCCTGCCATTGTTAAGAAGGGCTCTTTCACGACGATGTTGGCAACTATCGACGAGTCTCTTCAATTTTTGGATGAGAATAGTGAGCTCAAAGATGCAGCAGCTTACAGAATCAAGTTCAAACAATGTTTAATCAGAGCCTGTGAATTGATATCCCACTTTTTAAATAATCTGTTGAAGCAAACAAATAGAGAAATTTTGGATAAAACTAAAAACAAAAACTTGTCAACTGGATTGCCATCGAGTACAAGAGACGCCTTCTTGTATAGTAAATTCTACACCATAGCTGATAGTTTCAAAATTCAGGTGTCGGAGATTGTTAAAAGAAGCAATGATAAGGCTTATAATAAGTATCACGATGAACTGAATTCCATTCTTTACGAGTGTTTCAATCACTATTTCCAAACGCGTTTGAGACTGTTAACTCCGGTTATTTGGTCACATATTGATGAGATTATTGTTAAAGATAAAGACCAAGGCTTAGTTAAATTCATTCAAGACGGCAAAGCTTATTTTCAGCAGTTATGCGCGGATGAATACAAGCTTTTCGTTGAATTTTTCCCTGAAAAGGAATGTCGTTTCAAGATCAACCAATGGTTCTTACAATTATGTGAACCGCTTTACGATTCCATAAGGGTTAGGGTCTTAAAAGAGACAGATATTTGTACTTTGTGTGACTCAGTAACTTTGTTTGCCCCATACTATGAATTTGAAGAAGGTTCAGAAGAATACTTGAAGCAATTTACCGACATTCAATACGATAAACTGTTCGAACCGATTGTCCAAAAAGTGCAAGCTAGATTGATCTTAAGAGTCCAAATATATGTCCAACAGAATATATTAAGCTATAGGCCTACAAGGGATGTCTTCATGATTTCAAATAGAAGGGGAAAATCGAAGACCAGTTCAGATGGGGACAATGAAAGTGCTGCTAGTAGTAATGACAGTCCAGATCGCTTGTTAGAATCCTATTTATCCTCTTTCAAAAATAGAAACATGTTGTCTATTTCCTCTAATGATATAGACGATAAGTATATCAATTCGGAAGAATCTGCTGCCAAAATTTCACAGTTGCAAACATATTATCCGCCCTTGTTGAAGACTCTGGCTTTATTATCCAAAATTTATGAAATGATCAATTCTGTGGTATTTGATGATTTGGCTCACCATATTGTCCACGACTGCATTGTATCCTTAAGGAACGCTTATGACATGGTAATTAAATCATCAGCGGGAAAAACTGATTTTAACAACTTAGATATTTCATTGGCGTACTTGAAAAATTTATTGATGTTACGTGATTCCATACAGAACTTTAATATTCAATATACAGTTAATGAAACTTATCTAGATTTTTCTGGCGTTGAGGGGTTCTTTAAATCACTTAAAGAAAATGGTAGAAATGTCTTGAAGAAAACAAAGTCATCTTCGATGCTGACCCTGGCAAGAGAGCTGGTTCCAAAAGTTGTGAACAATATGGTAGACGCACGTACAGAACTAATATCTGAATTGAGAAATGTCATTAAGGATTTTACTGAAAACACTTCTTTGGAGCTTATTGATGACACTTTAGATATCAAGAGTAATGAAGATCTATTGAGCAAAAACGTAAAACTAAGAGAAAATATAAAGGCCAGATTACCAAGAATATATGAGCAGATATTAAATTATATTGACGACCAAGATATTGTTACTAATCTATTAGACGCTGTGCAAGAGTTAATTACACAATCTTATTCCAAATATTATGAAACTATAACCGAATTGGCAGAAAATGGAAAGTTGGCCAAGAACCAAGTCGCCGACGTTATGTATTTGGACGTCTTCACAGATTTTTTTGCCAAAGAAGTAACAGATCTTTTAAGAAACGGTGGTATGGATGCTGAAACAAAATAACCTTATGTATACTTTTGGTAATTTTCGTACATACGTAAATCTGATAGTAGCAAAATATATAATACATGGCGGAAAAAATATGCTCTGGAAGCTCTGAACGAGAGCGCTCTTCAAAAGAAGAAAATTACTACTCCGATACGGGGAGTCGAACCCCGGTCTCCACGGTGAAAGCGTGATGTGATAGCCGTTACACTATATCGGATCCAATTTATGGAATGTTTTGGTGCCTAGAATATACTAAGTTCTGTAAGCATTAACGATTTTGTCGCCGCGAAGCGCAAGCAATTACTTGAAATAATAATTTCCAATGCGAATTAAAACACACTACCAAAAGTAACGATCACAACTAATATATATGAAGAGTGGTGTCTCGCGGAACGACAATGCACATCGGTATATGAAAACAGAACAACGGGAGAATTAGGTTTTAGATTTGAAGTTGCTTTAACATTTTGATAGGTAAGTTTGCCAGGTGACGGATATCTGGGGGAGATGAGCCGACCTGTAGCATATGTACTACTTTTCATACGTATCTTCAATCCAGCGAAATGCATTGGCGTCAAACTTATTTCTTATCACCCTAGTTCAATGTAACAACTCATAACTTTATGTAGAGAAATTTTTCAAGGTAACTCTTTGATCAATAACCCTTTAACTTTGTCTTGCACCGCTGCTGAATAGCTCGTTTATATTTCTGTTATTTATCATTGGGTATAATGATATATAAACCTATATTGGGCATTCATAAGTCACAATGTAAACACTTATATTAGTACTACAGTTACTTGTGTTAAACCACATCTCAACATTTTTGCCGCAGCATTATTTGCTTTACATTATTGAAATAGTATATAATTCGATCAGCTCATATCAGCGTGACTATATTCGTTAAAAAGGTTATTTATTAGTTTCTGAGTTTCCCGGACTAATCAAGAATCCACTAATAAAACTCTATTAAGATACTTAGATAATTCTTCGAGGAAATCTTATGCGCCGTTTTAACAGAGGGTGGCACCTTAACTATAAATTTTGACCGCTGCAAATATTTCAATGTCATAAAAATAGATAGAAAATAGACTATAAAATAAACCTGTATGACAATTATCTAAAATTTAATAAGTATTTAATTCACGTGAAAAAGTTCGATGCATATAAAATAAAGTAGAATATATAAACAGATACAACAGAGTCTCAAGAAAGAAAAAAACTTGATAACCCGTTATAAGTAGTAATGTGTATACCTAGCGCTATCCTGGTGAACGCGCATTTCCTTTCTTTTGAACTCATTCACCTCCAATTTGATTTCAATATTTGATATGTTTTTAGTGGATGAGAGGTTGTTACCGACAAAAGTAGAAGGATTAGCAATGTCCTGGCTCTTTACTTTAGAGAAATTATTCAAAAAGGTATTGTCACATCTGCAATAGTCCACAGCGGACCACGTATCGTTTACATATATCTCTTCCGCAAAGCGCAAGGATTTGACGGTATTTTTGGATTTTGATGACCCTGAAGAAGGTGCCGGTGTTGGTGAAGAAGAAGATATGGATTGCATTGGTCCACGAGAAACCAATGACGACGAGGACGACGAAGAGGGTACTGGTGATGATGTTGAAGAGTTGATGAAGGAAGAATTGGCTGCGTCCGCGGTGGTAGAAAGAGAAGATGGCACAGACGCGGTCAAAGGTAATTTATTTAAATATACGGTAGACCATTCATCCTGCAAACGCTTCAGGAAAACGGTGTTTTTTTCCTCTGGAGCAATATCTTCACTAGACGAATCTTGGTTACGGTAGTATAACTTTGTAGTTCGCTTATCAGACAGGGTAGGTCTGTTTGGTGATCTAGGGGGTGGGAGAACCGGTATTTTGTTACCGTCTCCGAGTGCATTCAATTCTTGAACTATATCAGAGTCCCTAATTAAAGGTAAAGCTGTTTCTTGATTGTTAACGATAGAAAAACTCTGTTTTGTAATTTCAACCGGTTGTTCGAGAGACGTTATTGGTTCAGGTACAACTCTCTCTGGATTTTTCCTTTTCTGCTTTGTTTTGTTATTTTCTTCTATAGTATCTGTGGACTTTGATGACTTGGAAGACCAAATTTTCCTGAAAAAACGAGAAATCTTTTTGGAATTTGATCTAATTGCTTTTGGAGACTCTGATTCAGCATTCTGATCGGCACCAATAACATTTGTTTGCTTGGGAGAACGATTAGTCGTGCCAGTGGCGATGGAATGGTTATCTATCGAAGATGAGCCTCCAGCCTGCGTCAAAGGCAACGATGAAGTAGAGGGGGAGTTAGGAAGAGCTGAAGAAGATGGCGGAAACCTTGCTATCTGGTTTCTTGGCGTGAAGTTCTCACCATTGGGAAATTGAAAAGCAGTCTTCATTTGCTTCCTTTGTAGTTGGAAAGGAGTAAGCTCCTTCCTAACACGTGGGTTTGAATAGGTAGGTGGGGACGATCGGAGGCTATAGCGACTACCGGAATATTTTTCGGGAATGGTCATTAAAGAGTGACGCCTGGACGAGTTTGGCCTACAATGGTATTGTGGGAGCACACTGTGATCTGTGGCACAATGGTTGTTCATGTTATCGTAGGGAGAGGAACGGTTTTTAGTCGATGGCAAAGACGAAGTCGACGAGGAAGCAAAGTTAGGTTTATTGTACTGGCGCATCGGCGCACCTTTAGCTTTGTTTTCTGATCTACTAGCCACGAGGGTAGAGTGCCTTCTTGAGACGGTGGCATCCGGTATATAGAACAGATCTATCGTAGACGCAGATCTAGCGCCCACAGCCCTAGGAATATTCAAAGAATCTCTCCTTGAAGAAGCGAGTGTGTGAAAATCATTACCATGTAAACTCCTCCTCGAGGAAGAACCCTGCTGTATCATGCTAATCCAGAGTGAGTGAAAGTAATAGCGAGTGGTTGTGGCTATGTGTTTAGCCTGATAAAATGGATTCTATTGTTTCAGCACCAAAAAAAAAAAAATAATAATAATAATATAATGATAAACAAGTATTTTGCCGTAGCTCTCCTTCGGTTTCTTGGTGATGAATGTAAACAGATTACTGTATATAGAGCAACGGTACAGAAAGGTGAAGTCAAGTACAAATGAAAAACAAATACAAAAGGAGCAAGCTTGTATTATATTTCAAAGTGCGTATTTTTGAGGTATTAATATCAAGTAATTACCAAAAGCAAGAAGCCAACAACCAGACCGCTTAGGCTAGCATATCAGTGTAATTTACAACTATGCTTTCTTTGGTGTCTCGAACGCAACGCGGTGCGAATTACGAGAACCTTAACGATTTTTCACGCTCCCTCCTTCCGCTGCTGCAAGAATCCTCGAGCTAGCCCTTCGTCCGCTTCCTTTGGCACTTGAAAGAAAATTTAGCTTTTCTTTTTCCTCATTTTTTTTTGTCTTTCCATTGTAGGCACAGCTAGAAAGATGCTTACTGGATGGGACACCTAAAAATCTTAATTAAGGGGCCACAGACAGTAGCGCAGCACCTCGTTTCTGAATCGTATAGGAGGCTGAGCACCCTCACACCCCCCTGCGGGACTCACTCCGGGGATCGTACGGGGTGATGCATGCCTATTCTTAAACCTTAAGAATAGCGTTAATTTTTTCCTAAACAGGAATACACACATACTGGTAGCATGTAACTGTAGAGAAAGCTACAGATTACATAGGTCGCGCCGGTTGTGGTTGATACGTACGTGGTTACGCTTCGTCCTTGATAATAAAGTATAATATATATATATATATACCTACGTATATATATAGATTTGGTTTTATATTACATTACGTTACATCGTTGTTATGCTTAGGCACTCTCTTCCTCTGCCTGTGTTTGACCTTCCTCTGCACACAAACCTTCCCTTAGGAAATCGAATTTTTCATCGTTTAAGATTGTTTTTTTTAATATTTCGGCGGTTATTCTCTTGGTTCCTTGTCCTCTTGCAGTTTCCCCGCTTTTTTTCACCAATAACGCTATAAAAAACTCTAGTGACCTGCCCGCTATTACTGGCGTGGCTTGTGAAACTTTTCCTATATCGTCGTCGGTTTGCATTATTTTTTTTACCTTGGCGGGTGGAAAGTGTGTTTTTATTCTGTCGAATACACCACCTAGCTCGGTATTGTTATTCGACTTGGTGTTCATATTAGCTACTGGACTCCCTCCAGCATCAAGTGATACCTCATGCTCAGGTTTTATTGGTGGTAGCTGTGTTGTAACTGGTACTTGATCCGTCATTCAGAATGTGATGATCGCTGTTTTGGTTGTTTTCGTACAATTTTTTTTTCGTGTCGTGCTTTGTTTCCGTTTTTGGTTTTGATACCCCAAAATAAATAATCCCCTTTTGTATACGGTTTTTCTTTTGCCTGCCTTTTTATTTCTCAACGCATTGCCCTTTTTTTCGCAAATACATGTGTTTTAAGGGTAATGGAAAAATATCACGCTACCGGACCAAAAAAAAAAAATTTAATTCGGCTTGGAAAATTCTTCTCCTTAAATACAAAAAGATTCTTTCTAGTAGAATGTCATAATACACGAGTAGTTAAAAACACAGAAAATATAAAAGAACAAGTGTGCTTGATAAATACCGGGTAATAGTTCTGGAAGGGCTCAAAAAAATTAATCCTTCCCCGCCAGGACTTGAACCTGGAATCTTCTGGTTCGTAGCCAGACGCCGTGACCATTGGGCCACGAGGAATAGGATCTTTAACAAATCAGTTATATAGTACCTTTTTTGTTCAATTTATTTAAAGAAACTTCACCGTTGCTTGAATCCCTTGGACTGACTTGTATGGGTTGGGGGTGAGATTTAAGTGAATAATTTGAGATCTGGGTGAATAATTAGATAATTGTTGGGATTGAATTGTTACTAAAGGCTATAATATTAGGTATAGAGAATATACTCGAAGTTCTCCTCGAGGATATAGGAATCCACAAAAGGGAATCTGTTGGAACGAGTAGTAATTAATAGTGACATGTGTTGCTATGGTAACAATATAAATGCTTACATCGTATATTAATGTACACCTCGTATACGTTTAAGTGTGATTGCACCTTTTGCAGAAGGAATGTTAAACAAGAAGCTCAGACAATACTGAAGCTGTGTTAAAGATCTTTTAGTTGGACATGATATGGTAGGTACATATATGAGGAATATGAGTCGTCACATATATGTATAGTAACTACCGAATCACCATTATATTGGTCATAATTAATATGACCAATCGGCGTGTGTTTTATATACCTCTCTTATATAGTATAAGAAGATCTGCTTTTATCCTTAATTATTATTACAACCTAACTACTAGTTACCAATACATACCGTAGAGGCTAATTTCTATTCTGTAATTTTATTTTCGTTTTGGACTAAACTAGCCCAGATTTGCTTCTAATAAAGTTTATGATCTCTTGAATCTCGTCTAACTGGCTCATAATTTATCTTCTCTTTCAGCATCTTATATAATAGCATCCTACTAATATGAAAAATATATATATCCTGCTATACCAGTATAAGGTCGACACGACAGTTGGTTCTATTGGAAAAGGTATCAACTATCATGTATTGACTAATATTAATATTACTGGTATATTATCGTATACGGTGTAAGAAGATAACATAAAGATTGAGAAACAGTTATCAGATTTAACGGAAGCTGGGACACAAGGATTGATAATGTAATAAGATAATGAATGACAACATATAAAAAGAAAGAAAATAATATTATTATGTAAAATTGTTGATTCCCTCTTATGGACTTCTAGTATATTCTGTATACCGAATATTATAGCCTTATCGACAAGGGAATTCCAACAGTCATCTCAATATTCATCTATTTCTCAGATTTTTGTTTCTATAGAGAAATCTTTAATATCGAAAATACCACCATTTCTGTCATGCTGTTTGGTCTTTATGTTTAGTTTTATGAATTAATTTTTAAAAAAAATTGTTAGCAAAAAGTATATAGTGGCTGCGCCATTCTTTTTAGAAAAGACCTCAAATAAAGTTAAAGTGATACTGAGGGTGTAAATATCTTCCTTTGTCGACCAACCTCAATCGACGAGTTATAGGTTGCCACTTTGTTTTGAAAAGAATACTAAAGGTTCGTTTTTATTTTTACATAGTAAAGTTTATAGAATTATCGGGGTTTGGAATAGATAAATGTTCTCACCCAACTGATGCGTACCATCACTGCACGTTTGGAAATTGGACTGACAGACTGGATAAACAGAAAACGTCATTATAAAGGTATAAACATGAACGTAAGAGCTGAAACAGTCACAATTTCTACCTCGAGATGGTTTGCAAACCCCATCTTCGACTTTATTAGTCGTTTCCAGGTCCATATATCAAAAAAGGCATCATTATGCCCTAGCGGACACCCTTCTTACGACGTTTCTTCTCTTCTTCATGCTTTTTTAACCACGCTTCCTCACGTTTATCCTCTAATCTTGCCATTTTTCTTGCCATTTCTTCTTCTTCCAAGATTTCCATTTCATTGGCTTCCATATCGTCATCTTCAAGCTCATCGTAATCATATTCTGACCGCTTTTTGCCCCTATTAAACATTGCCCAAATTTCGTCACGATCATACCCGGGACCATTAATATGCTTCGATTTGCTGTGGTAGCCTTCATCCTCATCATCTTCTATAAAATCATCCATATCGTTATCTTCTTCGTAATAGTCATCTTGGTACCTTGATTTCTGTTTTCTAAATTCCAGTTTTTCTTTTAATCTCCTATTAGGTTGGGCAAATCCATTGGTAGGCAAGTTGAGCCTCACTGGCTTGGGTGACTCAGAAGATTTTATGCTATTGCCTCTAGAAGGTGTTCCACGCAATGTCGCGCCAGGGGATGCTTTCTTTTGTAGCCTCTTCGAACTTTTAAAACCAGGCTTGTTAAAATGTGGGCGCTCCTTAGTTACAGGTTCCAGTGACTTAACTTTTGGAGGCTGTTTCTCATTATTTTCCGCTTGTTTCATTAGCTCTTCAAATGTCATCTTTTTGATAGGTTCAGGCTTCTTCCGCACAACTGGCTTGAGTGGTGCATGACTGGCTCCAATAGATCTCTTGAACCTGATTCCAAGGCCACCTTCATCATCATCATTCCTCTCTGTTTTTTTCTTTTCAGATCCAGATGAGGTGCCACGTTTCCGTTTTACACCACTTTTTTTAGCCAAAGCACCATTCTTCAACAACTCCTGCCGCCTTAATTCCTTCAATCTCTTCACTGCAGGATCTTCGTCTCTTATGTAATTTTTAGGTAACAAAGAATATTCCTCGTCATTCTTTTTAGGTAATGGAGCTTGCACTTGGGCTTTCGATGCAGTCGTCGATTTTCGTATTTGGGAAAGCTTGGAAAGAAAACTCATAACTAAAATATTACACTTTGAATAGGACTCAAGTCCCTGTTCCCCTCATCAACTTATTTTCAAATTACACTATTTATTCTATTGTTTTCATATATTAATCTGTGGCACTTGTCCATTTGGAAATATCTTAGCTGAACAAAAATCATTCTAAACGAAAAAGTTTGAAGCCAGATAAGTTTCCATTTATTACAAAGTCTATGTATACAAAGTCCCTTACCTTAGTATTCTTTTGATAGAAACATACTTCCCTCGTAATCCAAACCGTTTCGGCTTCAAATCAGTCTGTTCCTTCAGACATTTCTAGTTCCTTCATAAAGTCCGAATAATCCCCTCCGACATCCTCATCTGTAGCACTTTCCTCCTCTCCGCCAATAGGAACATTCTCCAAATTATCCTCTGGTTCTGAAAGCTCACTATACGGCCTTGCTTCTTGGTTCGCTGTACCTGGTAGGAATCCACCTCCCATAAAATCTTCGCTCTTGTCACGATTGTTCCCAATCCCATCACCTCGTTCCTTCGTAACGTTGGGTTCTTCCTCGGCAATTTTACCATATGTGGAGTTTAGTTTGCTGCGAATACGTAGTTTTAGTAGCAGAGTATTCCAGCTCTCCAAGGCATCGAGTAAATGTTCCTTCCTGTTATCATCTTCTTGAACAAACTCTATTCCATCAATTGCAGCCTCAATAGCTTCTCTCAGCCACTTTGCAACAACTATGCCACTTATAACTGGTTTAACTGTACTGCCACGTTCAAACTTGAAAGAAGTTACAGCAGGTGCAAACTCCACGCCCAAAAATCTAGCAGCTTTAATTGCCACAGGACTCTCAACCAAACAACAATTACCAGGGATCATTGTCGGTGCAAAAACTTCGATATTTCCAAATGTATTCTTGGTTATTTCACCGTTTGCGCTTGCTAATGGTGGAATGTATAATTCTGTGTCTTCTAAACTATACAGTCTTTCATCCTCTTTTTCTGCGTCTCCTCTAAATCTTCCAACTGTCCTCTTGATTACCTTCTTACACCTACTACCAGTCTTTAAAATTCGGCCGTTCATGTACCATTGTCTAGCACTTTTCAAATCCGCAATATCCCTTTTCGCATATACTTTCAAAACCTTGCCAACTTTTCCATGCATTTTTAAGTATCCACACTCTTTACATCCTGGCTTTACAATTTGAGTCTGCTTGATATCTTGTTCCAAAACATAATATGGGTGGTTTTTCAAATCCTGTACCGAATCTGGTATGCCTTCACTTTCATCTCTTTGAAAAAAATATTGATCTTCGTAATCGTCAATTTTGGTTCTTTTTCTATGGTGAAGTGTTGTTATTACTTTTTTGAACCATTCCTCACCAAAGTCATCTTTTGTGATCCTTCTTTTTCTTACTTTAGAATTCATCCATTGGGCGTACCTTCGAGTTACATCTCTACAGCCGTACTTTCGGTCGTAAGCAATCACGTACCTCAGCATATTTCTTTCACAACACGCCACTCCTTTTGGTGCCAGCTTAGAATGTAATCTGACCTGTTCAATGGTTTTGAGATTTACCGGATCAACGGTTATCCACTTTTTAGAGAATTTGTCCCACACCTCGCACCAATAAATTGGGTATTTGACCATATCTTCGTACGCAGGATTGCAACTCAGAGAAGTGTCAATCTTCATATTAGTAAAATCTGGGGGTTGACATGACATGACAAGTCGAGCGTTAACATTACAAGCCCTAAGCATCGCAACAAAACCTTGCACTGAAATATCAGAATCTCCGTGACCTTTACTGACGGCCCTTAAAAAATCAGATCTTTTAAACGTCTTGAGGTTTTTTTTGTTCTTGCCACTTGTTTCAATTTCCTTCCAAGTCCTCATATAAAGCCCCATATTATCATATTTTTTAGTGATTTTCCAGTGTTTTTGCCACAACTCCATACATTTCTTCAACCCATCTAATAGTTTCCTTGTACTTCTCAGTGGGAGCTCCTCATCTCTCTGAGGATGCAACAACTCAAATACTTTTCCAGGAACCAAGCTGCTCAGTTTTCTAGACAAGCGCTTGCTATTAATCCATTCATTTCGTATAAATCCATGAACCATCAAGCAAACTAGACATAACATGTGAAAATATTTTCTCCTTTTCCGTTCTTCGTTGGAGCAGACGTTGCGGCTTGCCCTTCTAGCACCACTACTGCTTTTACTAGAAGGTTTGAGTTCAACGGATATATCTTCTACACCAGCTACCTCATTTCCATCTGTCACATCTTCAAAATCTTCCGAATTATAATCTTCTTCGGATGATTGGATTTCCTCTACACTATCAGACGACGGTACTGTAATGACACCGTCGTCTGAAGAATCCAAGTTTACACTGACAACGCTTTTTCTTGGCAATTCATTCAATCCAGTTTTAAATTTTTTTTTGGCATCTGGTAGGGGCTGATTCTTTCTTCTGACCCTCCTTCTTCTATTCAAAGGCGTTTTCTCCGTCTCCTTCTCGTTGAGAGCCTTCCTTATTAGTTCGAAATATTCCTTGGGTAGGTCTTCATTCATTTCAGAGGAATAGTAGGGCCGTTACGTCTCCTCTTATCGTCCTCTTTGAACTTTATGAAATTTGCAGATCTTGTGCATGTATGAGAGCTACCTAACCTCAATTTTCCATTTTCCGCCGCACTATATAGATGGTAAAAAAGTAAGACAACCTTACACATTTTATCAATATATGTATACATTTCGATCACTTGTATTTATTAACACTTTCCAATAGAGAAGTCAGGTAATGATCGGTAATGCGCCCTCGCTCTTTTATCAAGGGCATTTGCACTAGCGCTTGCTGCAGTTTTGCGAGGTATTCATAGTTAGATCCACTGGGTCCATGCGACAAGGCAATGACCCTCGCAGTTTCATCCACAGTCTCTGGTCCAACGAAGGCCTCATTGTCGACAGTGCCAATATAAACCGTAGTAAGCAGTACTCGTTTACCCGTTTTGTTGTGGCGGGGCAACTGCTTTAATGCTTCACCCAATTCTGCCTCGTGCTCCTGATTAGTTTCTAGATGCACCTCAACTTCATGTAGAGTGTACCCGTTTTGTTCTCTGACGTCCAAATATTCTCTCACCTCTTCGGCATGTTCAGGCGGAATATAATACACTACCCCTATGGTGACTAAGTCGTCTGGGCCCTGAATAGGCGCGCTTTCGCTATATAAATTCACATTCTTCAAGAAGGCAGCCTGGCTTATAATCTCCTCATACGGGATTAGCGTAGCCACCCTCCCTGGGCTCGCGGGCGTACCTCTATGATCAGTGGAACTCTGCCAGAACCGACGGGCAAAACCGTGAATTATTGCCGGTATCCTATGCGTATAGTGAGATGGAGGCTTGTAAATCAAGGACCCGTAGCCTAGGACCCAAATACCACTTTTGTCATTAGTCATTTGGCCGTATGACTGCTTATAGCCCGAACCAACGGTCGCAATTGCTTCTTTTAGGAGCAAATCATCTCGAGACTAACTTACAGCTAATATCAAACGCTACCTTTTAGCGTTACCCGAAACACCGAATTTTTCCGCTCCTTAGCAAACCCAAAAAAAAAGGAAAAACTACTGCAGTGGCAAATTTTTTCGTTCTCTTCATATAAACCACTGGGAAAGATATGAAAGAGAAGTCCAACGGGTATTGGTGACAGTTTCCAAGCTTATCTTGAGACAGGAGAACTATTGATAATCGGTTGGTTGACATAGGTCTTTAAAAGACGTCATACCGCATGGAACTCTTCCCCTCCTTTGTTGCTTTTTGTCTTCAATTTCTGGTAACGATCTCAGACGAAACAGTCTGGTCCTGAGAAATGAAACGCTTCTCAGATGTTCTGGGTTACCGCTAAGTATTAATCAACACGGAAGCGTCTGCGCTATGGAGCAACACTTGTGTTTAGAGTGAATTAGCCATAACAAAGGGGGAATTCTTTCACCACTTTATGAACTCTCTGCGTATTTTGCCTTTTGAGGTAGACCTACTTTCGCAGACCGGATTCAACATGACGTTTTCGATACTTTCGGCACATCCTTGAAGGGTAAGCCTTCGTGTTATGGTTTTTTTGGACTTTCTATTTTATGGTCTTTATTCGATGATATGTTTATCACCTCATATATCAAACATGATCATATGGCGCCAAAATCAAAGGACGAAATTGTCCGTATATCTTCCTTCAGCCTAGCAATGCGTGATACAGCCAACTAAACACGGCTTGCAAGCCGAGAGCTTGCATGTTGCTCGCCATTGGTTAGATGTCACTGGTGGGCTACTTCCTTAACATGTTGAAAATAAAAAAGCGCTAGAATTGTAAACTTAGCCTTCAATGGTCGAGGAGGTTCATCCAAATTCCATCTAAGCAAATATTTTGTAACATCCATGATCCCTCCATCACATCCCATCCATACACTGGGACATACGTTCAAGCCATTGCTAAATTCTTTTCTGATATCATTACCTGATATAAGATTATGTCAATTATTGATACCATTAAAGACATGCAATATGCATCACTTGTCGAACAAATCATAGTTCAGTAGTTGATTGCTATACTGTTACCCTCTCGTTATATAATTTTACTTTTTTTCCTTTCCTTCTTTTCAATTTCGAAACTGTACCACGAGAACATTGTGTAGTAAAGAATCTTGTCTTCATTATATCTGGACATTATTGTCGTACCCTTGGTCGAATACCTAAATCAGGTTGATAACAGTTTGGGGTTATCAAGTCAAGATAAACAAGCTCGCAGAAGTTACCTTCTCGTTTCCGTTACTTCTTTTTGTTAATATAGAAATACTTGTTTCATCCCAAGGAAAAAGCTAAATAAACGTAAACATCAACCATCACTTTCTTTACTTTAGATTTGAGCCCCACTAGCTTACCTAATTTTACTAACGACAAAGTTCTCCAAAGGTTTTTAGTTTTTATTCGCTTCAAGACTTTTCCATTATCTCTCTAAAACCGATACCCGATTCGAAGAGAAGCCCTTTGTAGTCTAATTCTCGCTTATAATGGCAGCCAAGGATATTTCTACTGAAGTGCTGCAAAACCCTGAACTATATGGGCTGAGGCGGTCGCATAGAGCTGCTGCCCATCAACAAAACTACTTCAATGATAGCGATGATGAGGACGACGAAGAAAACATTAAACGGTCTAGGAGGAAGAGAACGACAACCATTGAAGACGAAGAAGACGAATTTGAAAATGAAGAAGATGAAGAGGATTCCGAGGAAGACGAAGTCGAGGAAGATTTGGAAGAAGATGACGATTATTATGGCTCTCCTATAAAGCAAAACCGTTCAAAACCGAAATCAAGAGCAAAGTCGAAATCTAAATCTAAGCCAAAATCTCAATCGGAAAAGCAATCTACAGTGAAGATACCAATAAGGTTTTCTAATCGTCAAAACAAAACGGTAAATTATAACGTCGATTATAGCGATGATGACCTCTTGGAATCTGAAGATGACTACGATTTCGAAGAGGCTTTATCGGAGGAGAATATGCATGAAGCATCTGCCAATCCTCAACCGGAAGACTTCCACGGTATTGATATCGTCATCAATCACAGACTAAAAACATCTTTAGAAGAATCAAAAGTCTTGGAAAAAACTGTTCCTGACCTCAGCAACTGCAAGGAAAACTATGAATTTTTAATCAAATGGACAGATGAATCCCATCTCCACAATACCTGGGAAACTTATGAATCTATTGGCCAAGTTCGTGGTCTGAAGAGATTGGATAACTATTGTAAGCAATTTATCATCGAAGATCAACAAATAAGATTAGATCCATACGTTACCGCCGAAGATATAGAAATCATGGATATGGAACGTGAACGTAGGCTTGATGAATTTGAAGAGTTTCACGTACCGGAAAGAATTATTGATAGCCAACGTGCTTCGTTAGAAGACGGTACCTCGCAACTTCAGTACTTGGTTAAATGGCGCCGCCTGAATTACGATGAAGCTACTTGGGAAAATGCAACAGATATCGTAAAATTGGCACCTGAGCAAGTTAAACATTTCCAGAGCAGAGAAAACTCCAAGATTCTTCCACAATATTCTAGTAATTACACTTCTCAGAGGCCACGTTTTGAGAAGTTGAGCGTGCAACCACCATTCATTAAAGGTGGAGAATTAAGAGATTTCCAGCTGACTGGTATCAATTGGATGGCATTTTTATGGTCCAAAGGCGATAATGGTATATTGGCAGATGAGATGGGCCTAGGAAAAACAGTCCAAACTGTCGCATTTATCAGTTGGCTGATATTTGCCCGTAGACAGAACGGACCTCACATTATTGTGGTTCCTTTATCGACAATGCCTGCTTGGTTAGATACTTTTGAAAAATGGGCGCCAGATTTGAATTGTATATGCTATATGGGCAACCAAAAATCAAGAGATACCATTAGGGATTATGAATTTTACACTAATCCACAGGCAAAGGGGAAGAAAACAATGAAATTTAATGTTTTATTAACAACATATGAATACATCTTAAAAGATCGTGCTGAATTAGGAGGTATAAAATGGCAATTTATGGCCGTTGATGAAGCTCATAGACTAAAAAATGCCGAGTCATCCCTCTATGAGTCATTAAACAGTTTCAAGGTTGCCAACCGTATGTTGATCACAGGTACACCTCTTCAGAATAATATCAAAGAATTAGCTGCTCTAGTTAATTTTCTAATGCCCGGAAGATTTACGATTGATCAGGAGATTGATTTTGAAAACCAAGATGAAGAACAAGAAGAATATATTCATGATTTGCATAGAAGAATACAGCCTTTCATTCTTCGTCGTTTGAAGAAAGACGTAGAAAAATCACTTCCATCAAAGACAGAACGTATTTTAAGAGTTGAACTATCTGACGTACAAACGGAATACTATAAGAATATCCTGACCAAAAACTACTCTGCTTTAACTGCTGGAGCTAAAGGGGGTCATTTCTCTTTACTAAATATAATGAACGAATTGAAGAAGGCATCGAATCATCCATACCTATTTGACAATGCTGAAGAGCGCGTATTACAGAAATTCGGAGATGGTAAAATGACTCGAGAAAACGTATTAAGAGGTTTAATCATGTCTTCAGGTAAGATGGTTCTTTTAGATCAATTACTGACCAGATTAAAGAAAGATGGACACCGTGTGTTGATCTTTTCACAAATGGTTAGAATGCTTGACATTTTGGGTGACTATTTATCCATTAAAGGCATTAACTTCCAAAGGTTAGATGGTACAGTACCATCTGCTCAAAGAAGAATATCTATTGATCACTTCAACTCCCCGGATTCAAACGATTTCGTATTTTTACTTTCCACGCGTGCTGGTGGTTTGGGTATTAACTTAATGACCGCCGATACTGTTGTTATTTTTGATTCTGATTGGAATCCTCAAGCCGATTTACAAGCAATGGCTAGAGCTCATCGTATTGGTCAAAAAAATCACGTCATGGTGTATAGGTTGGTTTCAAAAGATACAGTAGAGGAAGAGGTATTAGAAAGAGCACGGAAAAAAATGATTCTGGAATATGCTATTATCTCTCTGGGAGTGACAGATGGTAATAAATACACTAAGAAAAATGAACCGAATGCTGGCGAACTATCTGCAATCCTGAAATTTGGTGCAGGTAATATGTTTACTGCTACAGACAATCAAAAAAAATTGGAAGATCTTAACTTGGACGATGTTTTGAACCATGCAGAGGACCATGTTACTACTCCAGATCTAGGAGAGTCGCATCTTGGGGGTGAAGAGTTTTTGAAGCAATTCGAAGTCACAGATTATAAAGCGGATGTAGATTGGGATGATATTATTCCGGAAGAAGAACTGAAAAAACTACAAGATGAAGAGCAGAAACGCAAGGATGAGGAATATGTTAAAGAACAACTCGAAATGATGAATAGAAGGGATAACGCCCTAAAAAAGATAAAAAACAGTGTTAATGGTGATGGGACTGCCGCCAACTCAGATTCTGACGACGATAGCAGTTCCAGATCTTCTAGAAGAAGGGCAAGAGCTAACGATATGGATTCTATCGGTGAATCGGAGGTGAGAGCTTTGTATAAAGCTATTTTAAAATTCGGCAACCTAAAGGAAATCTTGGACGAGCTGATTGCCGATGGGACCTTGCCAGTCAAATCGTTTGAAAAATACGGTGAAACCTACGATGAAATGATGGACGCTGCTAAAGAATGTGTGCATGAAGAAGAGAAAAATAGAAAAGAAACCTTAGAGAAGCTTGAAAAGGATGCTACCGCCTATAGAGCAAAGCTAAAAAGCGGTGAAGTAAAAGCAGAAAACCAACCAAAGGATAATCCATTAACGAGATTATCGCTAAAAAAAAGAGAAAAGAAAGCCGTCCTTTTCAATTTTAAAGGTGTTAAATCTTTAAACGCCGAATCTTTATTAAGTAGGGTGGAAGATTTAAAGTACCTGAAAAACTTGATAAATTCAAACTGTAAAGATGATCCATTAAAGTTTAACTTAGGTAACAGCACGCCTAAGCCTGTACAGAACTGGTCATCTGATTGGACGAAAGAAGAAGATGAGAAGCTATTGATCGGTGTTTACAAGTATGGATATGGTTCTTGGACGCAAATAAGAGACGATCCATTCTTAGGCATTACAGATAAAATATTCTTGAATGAAGTTCACAATCCGACGGCAAAAAAATTGGCAAGTTCCTCCGATACGACACCAACACCCTCAAAGAAGGGAAAGGGAATAACGGGTTCTTCCAAAAAAGTACCTGGCGCCATTCACCTAGGCAGAAGAGTTGATTACCTATTATCCTTCTTAAAAGAAGGTTCAAGCGCAAGGAGCCCCAGTGCTGAGCCAAGCTCGAAAAAGCTCCCCACTGGTCCTTCTAAAAAGAGGCAAAGAAAACCTGCTAGTCATAGTAAGTCGATGACTCCAGAAATCACAAATTCTGAGCCTGCAAATGGCCCGCCAAGTAAACGTATGAAAGCCCTCCCAAAGGGCCCTGCGGCCCTAATAAACAGCACGAGATCTTCTCCGAACAGCTCCACACCCTCATTAAAGTCCAAGGCTTCCAGAGACAATGGTACAAGGCAAACAAGCAACCCTAGTAGCGGCAGCGCCCACGAGAAAGAATATGACAGCATGGATGAAGAAGAATGTAGACACACAATGAGTGCTATACGTACTTCTCTGAAGCGCCTCAGAAGAGGCGGCAAAGGGCTTGATCGTAAGGAATGGGCCAAAATTTTGAAGACCGAACTCACTACGATTGGTAAGCATATTGAATCACAAAAGGGCTCATCGAGAAAGACAAGCCCAGAAAAATATCGCAAGCACCTTTGGTCTTACAGCGCAAACTTCTGGCCTGCCGACGTTAAGAGTACAAAGCTGATGGCAATGTACGACAAGATAACAGAATCCCAAAAGAAGTGAAGCAATTTTTTCTCACTATTTTTTTTTCTATTGTTCCTTCATTCAACGCTTTTTACGTTAGTTTTTTGTTCCTTCCCTCAAGAGTATAAACATATTTATATATATATATATATATATGTTTGTTATGTGTGTATTATATGGCACAGTAAAGTAATAATGTTTAATTGGTTTCTACTATATGTATATGGAAAGCTATACTGTTTGAAGCCACAAAGAGAGGAATCATGTTTAACGAAAGCGGTTAACCGAAGATTATTTCTTTTTTTTCCTCTTTCCTTTTTACAAAGAAAATTTTTTTTGCGCTTTTTGCCATCACCATCGCAAGTGCTGGAGCAATAATTGTTCTCTTTCACTCCAGTTCCAAAGAAAGAGTTTTCTGATTTTACTTAATAGAAAGTGTCATCTTGTACTCTTTTATCTCTTCTTTCTTGTATAAAATCCTTTTATCTTGATTTTGTATTTTTAGGACAGTGAGCTACAAAGTAACATTTTTACTTAATAACCGTTTGAAGCATAGAGCAGGCCCTGGTACCACCACCTAATATCTGGCTTTTTATTCAATAAAAACTCAAAAAAAAATCCAAAAAAAAACTAAAAAACCAATAAAAATAAAATGGCTGATATTACTGATAAGACAGCTGAACAATTGGAAAACTTGAGTATTCAAGATGACCAAAAGCAAGCCGCCACTGGTTCAGAAAGCCAATCTGTTGAAAACTCTTCTGCATCATTATATGTTGGTGACTTAGAGCCTTCTGTTTCCGAAGCCCACCTATATGATATCTTCTCTCCAATCGGTTCAGTCTCCTCCATCCGTGTCTGTCGTGATGCCATCACCAAGACTTCTTTGGGTTATGCTTATGTCAACTTTAACGATCATGAAGCCGGCAGAAAAGCAATTGAGCAATTGAACTACACTCCAATCAAGGGTAGATTATGCCGTATTATGTGGTCTCAACGTGACCCATCATTGAGAAAGAAGGGATCTGGTAACATCTTTATCAAGAACTTGCATCCTGATATCGACAACAAGGCTTTGTATGATACTTTTTCTGTCTTTGGTGACATCTTGTCCAGTAAGATTGCCACCGACGAAAACGGAAAATCCAAGGGTTTTGGGTTTGTTCACTTCGAAGAAGAAGGTGCTGCCAAGGAAGCTATTGATGCTTTGAATGGTATGCTATTGAACGGTCAAGAAATCTATGTTGCTCCTCACTTGTCCAGAAAGGAACGCGACTCCCAATTGGAAGAGACTAAGGCACACTACACTAACCTTTATGTGAAAAACATTAACTCTGAAACTACTGACGAACAATTCCAAGAATTGTTTGCCAAATTTGGTCCAATTGTTTCTGCCTCTTTGGAAAAAGATGCTGATGGAAAATTGAAAGGTTTCGGGTTTGTTAACTACGAAAAACATGAAGACGCTGTGAAAGCTGTTGAAACTTTGAATGACTCTGAGTTAAATGGTGAAAAGTTATACGTCGGTCGTGCCCAAAAGAAGAACGAACGTATGCATGTTTTGAAGAAGCAATACGAAGCCTACAGATTGGAAAAGATGGCTAAATATCAGGGTGTTAATTTGTTTGTCAAAAACTTGGATGACAGCGTTGATGATGAAAAATTGGAAGAAGAATTTGCCCCATACGGTACCATCACTTCTGCCAAGGTTATGAGAACCGAAAACGGTAAGTCTAAGGGTTTTGGTTTCGTCTGTTTCTCCACTCCAGAGGAAGCTACTAAGGCCATTACTGAAAAGAACCAACAAATTGTTGCTGGCAAGCCATTATACGTTGCCATTGCTCAAAGGAAGGACGTAAGACGTTCCCAATTGGCTCAACAAATCCAAGCCAGAAATCAAATGAGATACCAGCAAGCTACTGCTGCCGCTGCCGCTGCCGCTGCCGGTATGCCAGGTCAATTCATGCCTCCAATGTTCTATGGTGTCATGCCACCAAGAGGTGTTCCATTCAACGGTCCAAACCCACAACAAATGAACCCAATGGGCGGTATGCCAAAGAACGGCATGCCACCTCAATTCAGAAATGGCCCAGTTTACGGTGTTCCTCCACAAGGTGGTTTCCCAAGAAATGCCAATGATAACAACCAATTTTATCAACAAAAGCAAAGACAAGCTTTGGGTGAACAATTATACAAGAAAGTTTCTGCTAAGACTTCAAATGAAGAAGCAGCTGGTAAAATTACTGGTATGATTTTGGATTTGCCACCTCAAGAGGTCTTCCCATTGTTGGAAAACGATGAATTGTTTGAACAACACTACAAAGAAGCTTCTGCTGCTTATGAATCTTTCAAGAAGGAGCAAGAACAACAAACTGAGCAAGCTTAATGCTCTATATAACCCCCTACTTTCCTACTTAACAAACTTCTCATCTCTTTTTTTTTCCCCTTCACTTTTTGTCCTAAATACTAGTTATTATCCTTTGTAACCTAAATGCTCGCTCTTATTGACAAAATGCAAACGTTTTTTTGTTTTTAACTGTCAAGAGAAGTATCATTTTACTATTATTAACCTCCTTCACCGAGGTTATTCGTTGCGGTTTTTAGATGTCTCATTATTAACGACAAAAGGTAAGTTTTCGCGGAAAATAAACAAAATAACACGGAATAAGACCAACAGGTTTCAAGAAGATACAAAAAAATTGACAAATCAAGTGAAGATACTTCGCTCTTCATCATCTCATTCAACAAGCTTAAGGTACAGGGCTGATAATATTTTACCGGCAAAGTCTGCTTTAGCTTTTGCTTTATGGAATTTGACCTTTAATAATCGTAAGGTCATCGTAATACGCAACTCGGACAGTTTTAAAGTGATTTTTTAGGGTCGCAATCACCCAAAAATTAACCACAGGTTGAGCAAGGGAAATCAACGGTAAAAAGGTGCATTTATTTCTTCCTGGAGATTGGAAAAAACCCGTACTTAACTTTTTCAAAGAAAACAGTTAGAAGATAATTATGTCTGGCACTTTTCATGGCGAAGGGCATACACCCATGTCGCCATTTGAAGATACGTTTCAATTTGAAGATAATAGCAGTAACGAAGATACACATATTGGGCCTACCCATATTGGTGATGGTACACCAAGTTATAAATACAGCCGGCCACAGGTCAGCTTCAATGACGAAGCACCGAAAAGTAAACGTGAAGACGCGGAAGAATTTACATTTAACGATGACACAGAATATGACAACCATTCCTTCCAGCCAACACCGAAACTTAATAGTGGATCTGGGACGTTTGATGATGTAGAACTAGACAATGATAATGGTGAGCCACATACTAACTACGATGGTATGAAACGATTCCGGATGGGTACAAAAAGGAATAAAAAGGGAAACCCAATAATGGGGAGATCTAAGACTCTAAAATGGGCTAAGAAGAACATTCCAAACCCGTTTGAAGATTTTACAAAGGACGATATTGACCCTGGTGCCATAAATCGTGCGCAAGAACTAAGGACTGTATATTACAACATGCCCTTACCAAAAAATATGATAGATGAAGAAGGCAACCCCATTATGCAGTATCCCCGTAATAAAATCAGAACTACTAAATATACCCCGCTAACATTCTTACCCAAAAACATTCTATTCCAGTTTCATAATTTTGCCAACGTTTATTTCTTAGTTTTAATTATTTTAGGTGCATTTCAAATCTTTGGTGTCACAAACCCGGGTTTAAGTGCCGTTCCATTAGTTGTCATTGTTATTATCACCGCCATTAAGGATGCTATTGAAGACTCGAGAAGAACCGTCTTAGATTTAGAGGTGAACAATACCAAGACACATATTTTAGAAGGTGTTGATAACGAAAATGTCTCAACGGACAATATATCTTTGTGGAGAAAGTTTAAGAAAGCGAACTCTAGACTCCTCTTCAAGTTTATACAGTACTGTAAAGAACATTTAACTGAAGAAGGCAAAAAGAGGAGAATGCAAAGAAAGCGTCATGAACTAAGAGTGCAAAAAACTGTTGGAACAAGTGGACCCAGGTCCTCTCTAGACTCTATTGATAGTTACAGAATATCTGCAGATTATGGCCGTCCCTCATTGGATTACGATAACTTGGAACAAGGCGCCGGTGAAGCCAATATAGTTGATAGGTCCCTACCACCCAGAATTGATTGTAAGTTTGCTAAGAATTATTGGAAAAGTGTCAAAGTCGGTGACATTGTTCGTATCCATAATAATGATGAAATTCCTGCTGACATTATCTTGCTTTCAACATCGGATACAGATGGTGCGTGCTATGTAGAAACCAAAAATTTGGATGGTGAAACAAACTTAAAGGTACGTCAATCGTTGAAATGTACCAATACTATAAGAACGTCAAAAGATATTGCTAGGACAAAATTCTGGATCGAAAGTGAGGGCCCTCACTCAAATTTGTACACTTATCAAGGTAATATGAAATGGAGAAGCCTTGCAGATGGCGAGATACGAAATGAGCCTATTACTATTAACAATGTTCTACTTCGTGGCTGCACTCTCAGAAATACTAAGTGGGCAATGGGTGTGGTAATGTTTACCGGTGATGACACAAAAATTATGTTAAACTCTGGTATTACACCCACCAAGAAATCAAGAATTTCAAGAGAGTTAAACTTTTCTGTGGTGATCAATTTTGTGCTACTTTTTATCTTGTGTTTTGTTTCTGGTATTGCAAATGGTGTATATTACGACAAAAGAGGCAGATCACGGTTTTCCTATGAATTTGGGACAATTGCTGGGTCAGCGGCAACGAACGGCTTCGTCTCATTTTGGGTCGCTGTTATTCTTTATCAATCTTTGGTCCCAATTTCATTGTATATTTCTGTGGAGATTATCAAAACTGCACAGGCAGCCTTCATTTACGGGGATGTTTTACTTTACAATGCCAAATTGGATTATCCTTGTACGCCAAAATCCTGGAATATTTCCGACGATTTAGGCCAAGTGGAATACATATTTTCTGATAAAACAGGTACGTTAACACAAAATGTAATGGAGTTCAAAAAATGTACCATTAATGGTGTTTCATATGGGAGGGCTTACACTGAAGCGTTAGCGGGCTTAAGAAAAAGACAGGGTATAGATGTCGAAACCGAAGGAAGGCGAGAGAAGGCCGAAATCACCAAGGATAGGGATACAATGATCGATGAACTGAGGGCTTTATCGGGGAACTCACAGTTTTATCCTGAAGAAGTTACTTTTGTATCAAAGGAGTTCGTTCGCGATTTGAAAGGCGCTAGTGGCGAAGTACAACGAAGATGCTGTGAGCACTTTATGCTAGCGTTAGCTTTGTGTCACTCTGTCCTGGTAGAAGCTAATCCGGACGATCCAAAAAAACTCGATTTAAAGGCCCAATCCCCTGATGAAGCAGCGTTGGTAGCCACAGCTAGAGATGTCGGGTTCAGTTTTGTTGGAAAAACCAAAAAGGGTGTAATAATTGAAATGCAAGGTATTCAAAAAGAATTTGAAATCCTAAATATTCTCGAATTTAATTCATCGAGAAAAAGAATGTCTTGTATTGTCAAAATTCCGGGTCTAAACCCAGGGGATGAGCCGAAAGCACTTTTAATTTGTAAAGGTGCAGATTCCATTATATACTCAAGGTTAAGTCGCCAGAGCGGTAGCAACAGTGAAGTAGTCCTAGAAAAGACTGCTTTGCATTTAGAACAGTATGCCACTGAAGGTTTAAGAACGTTATGTATAGCTCAAAGAGAATTGAGTTGGTCTGAATACGAGAAATGGAATGAAAAGTACGACATTGCTGCTGCATCATTAGCCAATAGAGAAGATGAATTAGAAGTTGTTGCAGATTCTATTGAACGCGAATTGATATTATTAGGCGGCACGGCTATCGAAGATCGTTTACAAGACGGTGTTCCGGATTGTATAGAATTGCTTGCGCAGGCAGGAATCAAACTATGGGTTCTTACAGGTGATAAAGTTGAAACAGCTATAAACATTGGATTTTCTTGCAACCTTTTGAATAATGAAATGGAATTGTTAGTCATTAAAACAACTGGTGATGATGTGAAAGAATTCGGATCAGAGCCAAGTGAAATTGTGGATGCTTTACTCTCCAAATACTTGAAACAATATTTCGGCTTAAACGGCTCAGAAGAAGAGGTATTTGAAGCAAAAAAAGATCACGAATTTCCAAAGGGTAATTATGCTGTCGTTATTGATGGTGATGCTTTGAAGTTAGCGCTATATGGTGAAGATATAAGAAGAAAGTTTCTTTTACTCTGCAAGAATTGTAGAGCTGTCTTATGCTGTAGGGTTTCTCCATCTCAAAAGGCAGCTGTTGTTAAGTTAGTCAAGGATTCGCTAGATGTTATGACCCTGGCCATTGGTGATGGTTCCAACGATGTTGCCATGATTCAATCAGCAGACGTCGGTATAGGTATTGCCGGTGAAGAAGGTCGACAAGCTGTTATGTGCTCGGACTACGCCATTGGTCAATTCAGATACTTGGCGAGATTAGTCCTCGTTCACGGTAGATGGTCTTATAAAAGATTGGCAGAAATGATCCCCGAATTTTTCTACAAAAACATGATCTTTGCTTTGGCATTGTTCTGGTATGGTATCTATAATGATTTTGATGGGTCATATCTGTATGAGTACACATACATGATGTTCTACAATTTGGCATTCACATCCTTACCAGTTATCTTCTTAGGTATTTTGGACCAGGATGTGAACGACACAATATCATTAGTGGTCCCTCAGTTATACCGTGTTGGTATTTTAAGAAAAGAATGGAACCAAAGAAAGTTTTTATGGTACATGTTGGACGGATTGTATCAATCTATAATCTGCTTTTTTTTCCCCTACTTGGTTTATCACAAAAATATGATAGTTACGAGCAATGGGTTAGGATTAGACCATCGTTATTTTGTCGGTGTTTATGTGACAACTATTGCCGTAATTTCATGTAACACATATGTTTTACTACACCAATATAGGTGGGATTGGTTTAGTGGACTATTCATTGCACTATCTTGTCTTGTAGTTTTTGCTTGGACAGGGATATGGTCTTCTGCAATTGCGAGTAGAGAATTTTTCAAAGCTGCAGCACGTATCTATGGAGCACCGTCATTTTGGGCTGTTTTCTTTGTTGCCGTGTTGTTCTGCTTACTACCTCGTTTCACATATGACAGTTTTCAGAAATTTTTCTATCCAACGGATGTGGAAATAGTAAGAGAGATGTGGCAACATGGCCATTTCGACCACTATCCAGCCGGCTACGATCCAACAGATCCCAACAGACCTAAGGTCACAAAAGCTGGGCAACACGGAGAGAAGATTATAGAAGGTATAGCGCTTTCCGACAACTTAGGAGGATCCAACTATTCAAGGGATAGTGTCGTCACAGAAGAGATTCCAATGACGTTCATGCACGGTGAAGATGGAAGTCCTAGCGGATATCAGAAACAAGAAGCCTGGATGACTTCGCCCAAGGAAACACAAGATCTTCTTCAATCGCCCCAATTTCAGCAGACCCAAAAATTCGGAGCCGGTCCATCCACCAACGTCAGGTCATCTTTGGACCGCACAAGAGAACAGATGATGGCCACACACCAACTAGACAACCGATATTCTATCGAAAGAGCGAGAACATCTCTAGACCTACCGGGCGTAACAAACGCAGCCTCCTTGATCGAAACACAGCGGAATAACTAATCATGATAGTCAACCACCGTAGCTGCTGGATCTCCGCCTTCCACTGTATATAAAACATTACATAATATCACTGGATAAGCCTTAGAATCCATGCATACTGCACTTTTAACACTTTATCATTAACAACCTTTAGTGACGGACGTGTGGGTTTCCTTGTTCTATAATTAAAACTCGCAATTAACCCGGATCGCTATTATTCAAGGACGCACAATGGTGGCCTAATTTTTTCTTCCGATGGAAACTGACGCCAGCACTTTCCAGCGCTGGGAACTCTCCACTAACTGGCAAAAAAATTGATTAAGGTCATGATCAAAGGATTTTTTTGAACTGTTGTAGAGTAGAGTTAAGAATTAATCAAGTCGTGATACGTATGTTTTTGCCTAGGTGGGAGACTATATTTATTAAAAATAGCTTTTCATACTAACAGAAAGTTTATTATATCATAGAAATCCTAGGCCTATTGTTATTATTTGCGTGAAAGAAGGTTCATGCCTAGTTATTCAGGATATTAATCAGGAATAGCCATAGTTTTGTAATACACGTCTTTCACTTCTATTTCCGGTAAACATTCGCTAATATCTATCAAATTTTTGAGTTTTTACAGTAGATTTGTTGTTAGTAAGGAAAACAATCAGATCAACCATTTAGGGAAGTCTTTCAAGAAAGTTTAGAAGGAGACCTAAGACAAAAAGTAAGGCGGTCTTGATTTATCGCTCAGAATTAATAGCACATGCCGAAGAATAGTCACCACCATCGTTCCAATTCGGTAAATTCCACAAAGAATCGTTCTACGGAATCTACGAATAAATGGAAAATTCCGCACTATTATCGCAGATCCGCTAGCGGCAGCACACAAGCTTCGCCGGATAGGAACTCTTCAACAGGCTCATGTACCACTCCAGTATTGCCTACTATGAATGTTATGTCCAGCCCGAAAAAAGTTTTGTTGGAGGATCCCAGAGACAACCACACCAAAGCGAAGAAGAGTAGTAGAAAGAAGTCAGGTGAAATGGTCTTCGTCAATTATACTGTACAGGACACGGCTAACGAGGATGATACTGACCTACAGACCCAACCAGTTTCTGTTCCAGCACCAAAGGCAAAATTAAAGAAGAAATCTTCCAAGAGGAGAATGCTGAAGATATTTGGCTCGTCGAAGAGCGAGCATATAGAAGACATCGTCGAAGAACAACCAATGGTGCTGCAAATGGATCCAAACTCTAAACCCCAGTCAGGAACCCTTATCTCAGAGAGCGGGGTCGATACCTCGTCACTAACATCCAAAAGATCTTACAACTCGTTCTTAAAACACAACAGGCTAAACGGTAAAACCCCTTTCTCCGGTAACTTGTCCTTCCCATCACTAAACATGATGGGTAACACTAGTGATCTGCCTATTGACAATAATGATTTTGGTTCCGAGAAAGAAGTCGTTCCGAAATCGACTCACGATCCTTCACTGGCAAAACCGCCATCGAGATTCGCTGAAAGCGAAACAAATTCTACTTCCAATTTATCAAGTATACCTCTCATGAACACAAAAAATACAAGATTGAAGTACAATAAAGTGGCGTCTCAAAGTTTGGACCGACAAAGGCTACAAGAAAGTGGATTGTATCATTCTACCGAATCATTCAAATTTAAGGATCAAAGCTATAGTAACAATAAATCCTCCCTAAGTCTGAATTCCGACTTAAGTACTCCCCACTTTACAAAGCATTCACCCGATTCACCAAGAACTTCAAGATCTTTCAACTGTGCAGACTCACAAAGTAGAGTTAAATTACCGGAAGAAAATGATGCTTCTATTGCATTTAGTAAAATGTTTACTAGAAAACGAGCCAACACTGGCGGGTCCACGTGTTCGCTAGCCTCACCCACGATTGCACAAAGTGTTCAGCAATCTAATATAAAAGTTAATAAATTGCCAACTCAACGAACCACTTCAGTTGGCTCATTATCATCAATGTCAAATCGTTATTCCCCAATAAGAGTCGCATCGCCGGGAAGAGCAAGATCTGGAACTCGCGGATCTTCCCTTTATAGATTATCAAGAGATCTAAACTCTTTACCAAGTGTCACTGATCTACCAGAAATGGATAGTACAACTCCAGTTAATGAAATATTCTTGGACGGCCAACCCCAGCATAAAAATGGTAGTGCTAAAGGCGGACATAAAAAGAAACAAGAATCTATCTCAGATGCTCAAAGAAATCAAAATGCAAATTCGTACATCACAACACCATCATCTTCTCTCGTAACCCCTCCTTACTACATGACAGGCTACACATTACCAAGTTCGGCATCTGCTTCTTCAACTCCAAATGTACTTGAAACAAACAACATGAATTTTGTTCCAAGTGCCAATACTGTTACTAGTTATCGCCCGTCTAGTAATTTTTCCTCTTTTGACAAGGAATACGGCAACGAAAATGATGCTACTGGAGAATTATCTGCATTTAACACCCCAATGGAGAATATACCGGCACTAAAAGGTATACCCAGATCCACTTTAGAAGAGGATGAAGAAGAGGATGTCCTGGTACAAGATATCCCAAATACAGCACATTTCCAAAGAAGAGATATTGTTGGGATGGATACTCATAGGAAGGATGATAGTTTGGACTTCAACTCTTTACTACCACACGGTAGTACAACTAGCAGCAGCATCGTGGATTCTGTAATGACGAACTCAATATCCACTACAACAAGTAACGCAACCGGAAACTACTTGCAAGATCAAGATAAGTATACATTGGTAAATACGGGACTGGGATTGAGTGATGCAAACCTCGATCATTTCATTAGATCTCAATGGAAACACGCTTCTCGATCAGAATCCAATAATAATACGGGCAATCGCGTTTCTTATAGCGGTTCCATACCAAATATTACTGATACAACAAAAGGTAATTTGCAAGTGTTTACTGAGTTCGATTTTGAGAATCCAGAGTCGTTTTTCCATGAGCAATCGAAACTGTTGAGTGAGATGGGCCACAGCAATAACAACAGCAGTAACGCCATCAATATGAACGAACCCAAGTCTGCGGATACATACATTGGAAATATATCCCCAGATACTTCAGCAACCGTTTCATTAGGCGACCTGATGGGTTCAAACGTTTCAAATAATAGTGAAAGAAATTTTTACGATGGCCATACTTTTGTTCCACAATACCAAGCGAACTCATCTGTGGAAAATTCAGGTAACCAGAATGCAGCACCGATTGCAAATAACGACATTGATAATAATTTACAGTCTTTTTATTTTGATAATAGCAACTAAAAACAAGAAAAGGAAAAAAAAATTCAAAATACTAGCAAATATCTTAGAAAAGTTTAGAACTGGTTAAACCAATAAATACATTTAGTAATGAGACAGTATAAAGTAGCTACTTGAGATATTATTTCTTTTCCTTCTTTTTTCCCTTTTTTACTTATATATTTTCCTTTCCATTAGATTACAATTTTACGGCGTTGCTAGAAGAAAAGCAATTATATGTGCATTTTGCCTCTTTATGTGACTTATATATATATATAAGCTACTATAAGTATTTTGGTAAAATGGCTTTTAAATGAGTTATTAGTTCTGTATCAGTTCCCGTGGGATTATCAAACTGCCATATAATTGCCTCTTTATTGATTTTACCTAGCCATGGACCAGGTTTCATTTGAAGTAGTTTTGCCATTTGTTTTCCGTCCACTATAGGTTTTAGTTCATGACAATTATTCAAATTATTGTCGTGTATGTAAGAATAAAAATCATTGTAATTCTGGAAAAGCAAGTCAATTTTTTTAGTTTCAAACTTGGGAATCTTCAAAAATGCATCCGATAGGGACGCAAAATGTGCTGTTTCCCATTCGCCATTAAAGCCTCTTAGAAATATACCGATTTCAGATCTTTTCAGTTGGGAGCGATCTGCAAATTTGGCAAGTATTTCCTCGTATGAACTTATTGCATCTACGGTCTTGGCAATTACTGTTGCGTCATTTTTACTCAGCTTCAGTCCTTCCTTCACAATGCTTTCTGTCACCGAAACCAGGTTGTTAACTTTCTTCTTTGGGTTTCCGATAATTTGTAGGTTAGCCATGGGGGACAAGATCGCGCTCAGTATAAAATTTTGTTGGAAGCCTGACGAATGACCAATTTTTTCCCTTAAAATAGGAAGTTTCTCTAAAAACATTGGATATAGTTCAATGAAACTTTTTAAGTGCGAGTTCAAAATGTTATCATTGTAAATATGATTGATTCTGTCCATGTCTTGACAGTTCTTTTCATTGTATTTTACGACGGAGTCATCATTATGCCAAAAAAAGATAACATTATCCAGGTGAGCCTTTTGAATCAGCTGCAAAGCCAATAAAGGAGTCGGTCCCACTAAAATTTTCTCCATCTCTACACCAACTCGCTCTCTAGAAATTTTTGAATTGAATGCAATATTGATCTGAGGATCGCCCATTTCAGCCATCACTTCCGGATCTATGGTAAAGTTGAATCTAGAAGCAAAACGGATCAACCTTAATACTCTCAAGGGGTCGTCTAAAAACGTTTGTTTTGCGGGAAGCGGAGTACGTAGGACACCATCTTTTAAATCTCGCAGGCCCCTCTTGGTGAAATCTTCCACTTCGCCTTTATGAATGTTATAGAAAAGAGCGTTTAATGTGGCGTCCCTTCTTAAGGCGTCTTCCTCAGGTGTACCGAAGCACACTTTAGGTATTCTGGAAAGTTCAGTATACTTTTCAGATCTTAAATTGACAAAGTCCACTTCAACATCAAAGAGCTTAGTAGTAGCAGTCTCCAGATGCTTGGATTTCTCGGGGTTTTTGTCAATCTTGTGAATGTTATGAGGCTTGGCCCCATATTTAGCGTAATGCTGCTGCAAGTACTCATTCAAACCAGTAGCGAATTGCTCACCTGACATCACATTGATGGCGATGTCCAAGTCGTGGGAGCCTTGTCCCAGAAGCTTGTCGCGCACCCACCCACCCGTGATCCGAAGAGTCAATGGCTCTGGCTTATCATGGTGCTTCTCATTGTACAGGTCCGTATAATCGTTAAGCAAGTTGCAGATATTCTGTTCCACTTTCGTCAGGGTGATTTTGGGTGCATTTACAACTAAATTAGAATTCGTCATTGTTTTATGAGCAACACTATTCATTAATAGAGATATAGTAGACCGTAGCATACACAAAAAAACACTTGCAACCTCACTAACACGAATTAGTCTCGAAGCAAGCGCTGCGATGCGTAGTGCAACTTCCTTTAGTAAACTGTTATTACAATAGATTTTTGCGATTCATTTTTTTTTTTCAACATTCAGACCCTAATAGATTTTTTTAGGGCTGTAGAGTCATAAGATACAAGCCCTAGAGCCCCTGACTTACCCTAAGGGCTTTGATTATTCTGAAAAATATACCCTATATTTTGTTCACCCATACACCTCATTAACCTCAGCCATAGCCCTCCTGTCCCCTAAACATTTTTTTTTCTTTTTCTAATTTTTTTTTTAGTTTAATTTCTTTTTGTTCGGAAAAATCTTTTCTAAATTTTTCAAGGGTAACCTCATCGCCATGCAATTAATCACATATACTCCTTAAGTAACAATGGCAAGTAAGAATTTTAAGAGAATTGCAGGCGCTGAATTTAGACCGTTATAGCAAAGCATAGATTTCGTATTGAAGGTGTTGCTCGTCCCTGAAGTAGCTACTTGTGATTTTTCTCCAAGCGGCCCATTTTATCATTCTATCAGCATTATTTTAAAATAGGGGGACTCTACCTTTATATTAGTACCATTTATTTCATAGATCTGCTTGAGAAGAAAAATTAACAGATAAAGAAAAAAAGAAAAAAGAATAAGACAGTCTTCGTGAGAATACTTAGTTGCGTGAAATTATGACGAAACTAATCACTCCTTCAGAAATTGTAGGTGGAGTACCCGTCTTTAAACCCACATACGAACAATTCGAAGATTTCTATGCGTACTGTAAGGCCATAAACAAATATGGTATGAAAAGTGGTGTTGTGAAGGTCATTCCGCCGAAAGAATGGAAAGACAAATTAGATCTACCTTATTCCGCAGAAACGCTTCAAAAAATCAAGATTAAATCACCTATCCAGCAGCATATTTCTGGTAATAAAGGTCTTTTCATGGTGCAAAACGTGGAGAAAAATAAGACCTATAACATTATACAATGGAAAGATCTTTCGAAGGACTACGTACCTCCAGAGGACCCTAAAGTGAGACGCAACTCTAGGAAAGGCTCCGTTTCCAAATCTACGAAGTTGAAGCTAAAGAATTTTGAATCCTCTTTTAACATTGGTGATTTTGAACAATTTAGAACGGAGTATACGATGGATTTATCTGGTTTCCAAAATCCAGAGAGATTGAAATTCTTAGAGGAGTATTATTGGAAAACGTTAAATTTTACTACGCCTATGTACGGCGCGGATACACCAGGATCAATTTTCCCTGAAAGGCTAAACGTTTGGAACGTCGCCAAACTACCGAACATCTTGGATCACATGGAAACTAAGGTTCCTGGGGTGAATGACTCCTATCTATATGCTGGCTTATGGAAGGCCTCTTTTTCTTGGCACTTGGAGGACCAAGACCTGTATTCCATAAATTATATCCATTTTGGGGCTCCAAAACAATGGTATTCAATACCACAAGAAGATAGATTCAAATTCTACAAATTCATGCAGGAGCAGTTTCCTGAAGAAGCCAAAAATTGCCCTGAGTTTTTAAGACATAAAATGTTTTTGGCTTCGCCCAAGCTGCTGCAAGAAAATGGCATACGATGCAATGAAATTGTTCACCATGAAGGTGAATTCATGATTACTTATCCTTATGGTTATCATGCGGGGTTCAATTATGGATATAACCTGGCGGAATCCGTCAACTTTGCTTTAGAGGAATGGCTGCCGATTGGGAAAAAAGCTGGAAAATGTCATTGCATTTCAGACTCAGTGGACATAGACGTTAAAAAACTTGCCAAGTCTTGGAGAGACTATAATAAAGAGTTAAAAGGTACGCCGTCTCTCAATCAATTGCCGAACCCTGCCATACCCTTGCTTCACAGGCCGACTCTAAAGGAAATGGAAAACAGCTCACTTCGATCTACAAGCCCAGATGTGGGCCATTTTTCAAGCTTCAAATCAAAAAGTTCAGGTGTTTCCTCACCGTTATTATCACGCATGAAAGATTATTCTAATATTGTCGAGCCCACGCTAGAAGATCCAACTTTGAAATTAAAAAGAATCTCATCCTCTCAAGAACAACCGTTAAACAAACTTTTGAAAAGAGAAACTTCTCAAACGGCGATGCTCACAGACCATGAAGACAACATAGTAGCCATGAGCCTCACTTCAATGGCAAACAGTGCCGCGTCTTCTCCGAGATTACCGCTGTCAAGATTAAATTCATCTAACGAACTCTCAAATGCCCAACCACTGCTTGATATGACAAACAATAATCTTGCCTTCCCAGGACCTAATGGGCCATCTGGGTTGAACCCTTTATTATATATTTCCAACAAGAACATTAACGGAATATCTCACTCTGCTCCACATTCTCCAGTGAATCCAAATATATCGCTAATAAAACGAGTCAAGTCTCCTAACATTGTAACATTAAACATATCCAGAGAATCATCAAGAAGCCCTATAGCGCTAAATTCCGAGGCAAGGCTACAACATTCGCAACAACATTCATTCTCCACCCCATCAACCGTGTCAAATCTCTCCACTTCTGTGCTGGGGCCACTAACTGACACAAATGACATAAAAATACCGCATCCTGAAAGGCCAATCCACAAGACAACGAATAGAATACTCAAAAAGGAACCTCCTATGGAGAGACCAAAATCAAATCTTATACTTTCAAAGGTTGCATCCACCTACCATGAGGATTCTTTCACAAACGAAAACAACGATCTGGATAAAGAACAAGGCTCTTCTCCACTCACATCGAAGTTTGCGCCCGAAGAAATTGTATTATCAGGAAAGAACAAGATTTACATTTGTAAGGAGTGTCAGAGAAAGTTTTCTTCTGGCCATCATCTCACAAGACACAAAAAATCCGTCCACTCCGGTGAGAAACCCCATTCTTGTCCCAAATGTGGTAAAAGATTTAAAAGGAGGGATCACGTTCTGCAGCACTTGAACAAGAAGATACCGTGTGTTTCAAACGACACTGTGGTAGATGCTCCAATAATGAATCCCACGGTGCAACCACAGGACAGGAACGCGACCATCAATCAGCAGAGTACACCTTTGAACTGACTCACAACTGCCAGTACTCTACTGTGGTCTCATTTTGAAGGCTCTTAAATGCCACTTGGTCGGCCGAAAATTCGCGAAAATCCACATTACACTAACATTATTACAATCGTCATCACTATACAGATATACATATATAGAAGAGAATTATATATATATATATATAAATTTACAGAACACTGAATTGTCAGGGACAGGGCCAGCAAACATCCATGCCGGCAAACGTGAAGCACGCAACACATCTACTCAAACCTCTTCGACTTTTGTTATTGGGAGCTCCAGGGTCTGGTAAGGGGACACAGACTTCAAGATTACTAAAGCAGATCCCACAATTAACCTCAATTTCATCAGGCGATATTTTACGACAGGAAATAAAATCCGAATCCACTCTGGGCCGAGAGGCTGCTACTTATATTGCTCAAGGGAAGTTATTACCGGATGATCTCATAACGCGTCTAATAACATTCCGTCTTTCGGCATTGGGTTGGTTGAAACCATCTGCTACATGGTTACTTGACGGATTTCCTCGAACTACTGCACAAGCTTCTGCCTTGGATGAGCTTCTGAAACAGCATGACGCCAGCTTGAATTTAGTGGTAGAGCTAGATGTGCCCGAATGCACAATATTGGAAAGAATCGAGAACAGATTTGTTCATGTTTCTAGTGGAAGAGTGTATAACTTACAATATAATCCCCCCAAAATACCAGGATTAGATGATATCACAGGAGAGCCATTGACTAAGAGACTTGATGACACAGCGGAAGTATTCAAAAAAAGACTAGAAGAGTACAATAAAACAAATGAGCCCTTAAAAGAGTATTACAAAAACAGTGGGATTTTTAGTACCGTCTCAGGCGAAACCTCGGATATTATCTTTCCAAAATTATTGGACCTTATAACCAGCAAATTTGGCCAATAAGTCGGTTTAAAGCTATATTAATTGCAACTTTTTATCAGTTCCTTTCCCGGAACTGTGCAAAACTGTTAAACCCGGAGAGAGGTCAGCATCTCATGAAACTAAATGAATATAGTTAACCGTAAATAACCTGAGTAGTCATTACGTTATGAGTTAAATCTTATATTAATCATGGGCGACGGCGTTTAAGCAATGTATATGAAATATATGAAAATTTAAAGTAGAGTACTTTATGCCACATTGCTTCTGAAAAGGAATCTCTAGTCTGTATATAATAAACACATATACATATATATGTATATCTTTGAGTTGATAAAGTACTGTTAGCCATTCACAGAGACACCATAAATCATCTTGGGTTGAAGGTCACTGCTATCCCCATTTTACTATACTTTAAGAAGATTAGAAACAATGAAGTTTTATATAGATGATTTACCAGTGCTTTTCCCTTATCCCAAGATATATCCGGAGCAGTATAATTATATGTGCGACATTAAAAGAACCCTGGATGTAGGTGGAAACAGTATCTTGGAGATGCCTTCAGGAACAGGTAAAACCGTCTCATTGCTATCTCTCACAATCGCTTACCAGATACACTATCCCGAACATAGAAAAATCATATACTGTTCTCGTACTATGTCTGAAATCGAAAAAGCTTTAGTAGAATTGGAGAATCTCATGGATTACAGAACTAAAGAACTGGGCTATCAAGAGGATTTTCGAGGTCTTGGCTTGACATCAAGGAAAAATTTGTGTCTGCATCCTGAAGTGAGTAAGGAACGAAAAGGTACAGTAGTCGATGAAAAATGCCGTAGAATGACAAATGGACAGGCGAAGAGAAAATTGGAGGAAGATCCAGAGGCCAATGTAGAATTGTGTGAATACCATGAAAATTTGTACAATATTGAAGTAGAAGATTATCTACCAAAGGGCGTATTTTCTTTTGAAAAACTTTTGAAGTACTGCGAAGAAAAAACACTTTGTCCATATTTTATTGTTCGTCGTATGATTTCTCTTTGTAACATTATTATTTATTCTTACCATTATCTATTAGATCCTAAAATTGCTGAAAGAGTTTCCAACGAGGTTTCAAAAGATAGCATTGTCATTTTCGATGAGGCACACAATATTGATAATGTGTGTATTGAATCCCTGTCGTTAGACTTGACAACAGATGCATTGAGAAGAGCCACACGAGGTGCTAATGCGTTAGATGAACGTATTTCCGAGGTGAGAAAGGTTGACTCGCAGAAACTACAGGATGAATACGAAAAACTAGTTCAAGGTCTGCATTCTGCAGATATTCTTACCGACCAGGAAGAGCCATATGTGGAAACGCCTGTTTTGCCCCAAGATCTTCTAACTGAAGCAATCCCGGGGAATATACGGAGAGCTGAACATTTTGTTTCATTTTTAAAGAGGCTGATAGAATATCTGAAGACCAGAATGAAAGTTCTTCATGTTATTTCAGAAACACCAAAATCGTTTCTGCAGCATTTAAAACAATTAACTTTTATAGAACGAAAACCCCTTCGCTTTTGTTCAGAAAGGTTATCATTGCTTGTAAGAACTTTAGAAGTTACAGAGGTAGAAGATTTCACTGCATTGAAAGACATAGCGACATTTGCTACGCTTATATCAACATATGAGGAAGGGTTCTTGCTGATTATTGAACCATATGAAATTGAAAATGCTGCAGTTCCGAATCCGATTATGAGATTTACTTGCTTAGATGCATCGATTGCCATTAAACCAGTCTTCGAGAGGTTTTCCTCTGTTATTATCACTTCGGGGACTATATCACCATTAGACATGTATCCAAGAATGTTAAACTTTAAAACAGTCTTACAAAAATCATACGCCATGACCCTAGCGAAAAAATCATTCCTACCAATGATTATTACCAAGGGCTCCGATCAAGTTGCAATTTCTTCAAGATTTGAAATTAGAAACGATCCTAGTATTGTTCGTAATTACGGCTCTATGTTAGTTGAATTTGCCAAGATTACGCCCGATGGAATGGTTGTGTTTTTCCCCTCATATCTGTATATGGAAAGTATTGTTTCGATGTGGCAAACAATGGGTATTCTTGACGAGGTTTGGAAGCATAAATTAATTCTAGTTGAGACTCCTGATGCTCAAGAAACATCTCTAGCTCTGGAGACCTACAGAAAAGCCTGCTCAAACGGGCGTGGTGCAATTTTGCTTTCTGTTGCTAGAGGCAAGGTATCTGAAGGTATCGATTTTGATCATCAATATGGCAGAACCGTGTTGATGATAGGTATCCCGTTTCAATACACAGAATCACGCATTTTGAAAGCTCGTTTAGAATTCATGAGGGAAAATTATCGCATCAGAGAAAATGACTTCTTATCTTTTGATGCAATGAGACATGCGGCGCAATGTTTGGGGAGAGTTCTAAGAGGGAAGGACGATTATGGTGTAATGGTACTGGCAGACCGTAGATTTTCAAGAAAAAGAAGTCAGTTACCAAAATGGATTGCTCAAGGTTTGTCAGATGCTGACTTAAACCTTTCAACCGACATGGCCATATCCAATACCAAACAATTCTTAAGAACGATGGCTCAACCGACAGATCCTAAAGACCAAGAAGGTGTATCTGTTTGGAGTTATGAAGATTTGATAAAGCACCAAAATAGCAGAAAAGACAAGGGTGGATTTATTGAAAGCAAAAACAAAGAAGGAGAACAGGATGAAGATGAAGATATAGAAATGCAGTGACGCAATGATGCTCTATTGATATAAACTATATATGCGGCAATTGGATTACATAGCCACAAAAAAACCTCTTAGATATATATAAAAAAACCCTTTGAGGTATTTAGGACTAAACAGTGGGTTTACTTCACATTTATCTCAAATGACAATTCTTTATCTGCGTCAAGATATGAATCACAGACGCACCAAATGGTTAAGTTATGTTTACCAGATGTCGGAGTATCAAATTCTAATTCATAGTGTTGAGTCTCCTTATTTAAAGTAACTTTCTTGATAGCATAAAGTTCCTTTTCAGAGACGTCACCTAAAACTAACCACCAACCTTCTAGTTTATCAAATGGATACTTTTCGGAAGTTACTTGCAAACTTTCAGGTTCAACATCTCTTGTTAATTGAATGGTAATTTTTTGTTTTGCACCTGAAGTTAAGGAATCAGAATTATTCAACGAATAAGTAAGTTCAACGTTGGGGTAATTGTTGACAAACGCGGCGACCTGAGCAAGCTGTGAACCAGTGAGCGTTAGAATTTCATCCCTCTCATCGTCCTCAAGAGCCATTATATCATAAACCGTCTCAACGTTAATTTCTTTACATTTTTCCAGAATCTTATTGTTGAAGTGCGGGATCTGCCTCAGCGGGTTATCAACATCCCATACACCTTGAATCAACATCTGCGCCAAGTCCATGGCGGTAGTGGCATTCAAATATCCGTTTGCTGAAAGAATATCAACCACAACGTTAATTAATGAAACGACCTTTTCTAAAATGTCTCTTAAATCATTTTGAAAGTCTACAGGTAATTCAACACGTGAAAAATACGCTTGTAACAACAGGAAAACTTTCAAGCTCACAGAATCAGAAGAAGCGTCGCCAGGAAATTTTAATGGTAGTTTTTTACTTAATCTGACAAGTAATGCTCTGTCGCCCTTTCTAAGTGGGATACTTTCGAATTCAACCGCTGTGGAAAGAACATACAACATATCTTTAAGTGTTGACGTATTCGATAAAGAGGAAACGAATGACTGAATAGTGAAAAAGGATACACCATAATGAGAAGCAATCAACCCGTTATTCAAGGCAGAGATCATTTCAGTTGCTTCATCATCTCCTCCTTTAACTTCTGCTTTTGTTTCAGTTTCTGTATCATCAATCTCAATAAAAGATGATTCAACCAAGTCGTTCAAACTGGTTTCAACTAGATTGGTTAAAAAAACTGAAATGCCATATGGGGATGTATCCCTTACACCATAATAGCTTGGATTCACATGGATACGGCGATAGAAATACGAATAAGTAAACCAGTCAACACAATCTTGTTTGCTGTGTATAATAGAATTTGCAATCTCGTTGTTCAAAGTATCATGAATGATATACTGTAAAAAACTCTCAGTAGGCAGGGGCTCAATTAAAAACTTCTTGTAGTAGGTCTTCATGTTGTGACTCGTCAAAATTAAAACCTTACCAGCCATTGAATCGTTACCATTAGCTAGTCCCACCATTTCTAAAAGTTCATTTATGGTATATGACATATATTTATGCTCTGCACCATCGTAAAAGTTGGTCCCTAGTATAATCACTTCATCAGTTTTACAAGCGAAAGCGGAGCAATCCTTAGAAATGAGTAAAACTGATACTGCACCGTATTCGAATAACTTTTTTACGATTCTTTCGTCATTTGGTGCCATCCCCTTATACAGAATACCCACACCATGTTTTAAAGGCGCCCTTAAATGGCTATCTGTCAATTTTTCAACGTACGCTACGACTTGCTCTTCTTCGGCATTCAACATATCCCATTGTATTGCTTTTGAAAACCTCATAAATGCAGACGCAACTTCAACACAATCTTTTCTGGATGATAGGAACACCGAGCTAGAATTTCGATTTGCCGCAGCAGCAGCAGATGCTTCAAATGCCATTTGAAGCATCGAAGAATTGAACGATATGTGTTCAACATCTTTAAATGACTGAATGTTTATTTCGAGAGGTTCAACTCTTTCGCTTGGAGAAAAGTTATATATGTTTGACTTTGTCATACCAGCCCATTCACCAAAATCACGAGCATTTGCCAAACAATTCGACAGGCAAACAAATCGAATTTTCTTTTCAAGTTGGGTAGCTATAAATATCATTCTGGAAATTAGCGTTTCATAGACTGCACCATAAACACCTTGACTAATCTCATGAGCGTCATCATATATCACCAATTCTAAACTTTGGATGTTTTTTCTTTGCCTCCAGCGACGTGACAAAAGCTCAAATTGCACAGGGGTAGCCAAGAGAACATGACTTTTTGCTAATAGTCTTAAATTTAGTGAAGGATCATTTCCCAGCTTATTAATGGTCTTTCCACCAGCAAGATGAGATAACCTTTTATTCCACTCGGATAGCACAGCATCAATTTTTTTTTCAGACGAATTGATATAAACCGCTCTTCCTTTATTCTGTCTCCAGTGATTTAGCAACGCTAATTCAGCTATGGCCGTTTTACCCGAGCCCTTTGCTGAACCTACAAACACCGAGTCATTCGAATTGTAGAGAGATTCGAAAACCTGGCTCTGGATCTTGTTGAAAGTTTTGAATCCAAATACTTCGGAAAAATCATCGTTGCCAAGCTCTGATGTTGAAATATTAATATTCTCCAGAAGGGGAGTGGGAGGAGGAAATTTATTCGGAAGCTTAAAACCACTGAAGGAAACTGGAATCTCGGATTCACTATGCCACCAGTTTTCAGATATCACAGTAAGGAAGAAATTAGGTGGTAAGTTATTTTGATTGTGCTGCTTTAACTCGTGAGTAAAGGAAAAGGTAAATTCCCGCCCCATCATATCTGGAGTGATAAATAGTAGGTCATAAAAAAGTATCGAATCGCCATCAGTATCTTCTAGCATGAGCAAAAAAGGTTGAAGGGAACCATGTATTTTCATATCCCACATCCAGTCGGCTATTATTTCAACGTTGAACCTTATAACGCTACGAGTAATAGGCTGAGCATTACATGTTACGGATATTTTAGGAAACCTTCTCAATAAATCGTAAACCTGCTTCCCATATTTTTCAGATCTGATTGCACGGCCAACTTCGGCAGGTGTTTCTAGTTGTAGATAATCTCCCCATGGTACTGTGGAAGCTTCCAGCCTTTTAATGACCTCAACAGGACATTTTTTGAACTGTCTTAAAGGAGAGTTTGTTGGCCACATTCTCGTTGTGGCAGACTTACAAAAATTTAGCAACATCCGCGTAGGATGTCCCCACCCTCTCTTCAAGCATATTTCAAACATAGCACGTAATAGCCTACCCGCATTTTGGTGAATAAAAACCATATCAGCATTTAGTGCAAAACCCTCGAACTTTAGCTGGGAAAAATAAGATTGCAGTAGAACGTTCACTTTTGCTAATGGATCATCAATGTCTTCTCTAATAGGAATAGGAGCTTTTTCTAGAAGTTGTTTCAGTTCTCTCTTCTCTTCGTATCTTACCGATATGTACTTAAACTCTTCTGACATTGCAAATATTCTAAAAAGATCAATCTGTGTTGTGTGTTCATCTAACTCTCTATTGTAAACATTCATAGATGCATGGTTTATGTAAAATGACGACGCTATATTTCCTAGATCTGTTGCCTCAACCACATCGTTTTCAGCATCGTATAACACCAACTCTTGTTCTTTCAAAATGCCTAGGGCTGAATGAATCAAACTTTCTCTAAACTTTTTCAATTGCCTATCTTCTGAAATATCAGGTATTTTATAAAGCGTAGGGGAAGCTAACATTCTGACATATAAGTAAGTATACGACAACCAATTTACAGCATCACTTCTGCATTTAATATTACCAGCGACAACTTCAGCATTTAAATTGTCAACCAATTTTGAAACGAATTGTGATTCTATGGGCAATTGCTGATTTAAAACCGAGAGATAATATTGAATGTTTGATTGATCTGTTATTATAATACCTTCCCCAAATGTGTCATACCTCGGTCTACCTGCTCTACCTAACATTTGAAGTACGTCCTGTGGAGAAAGTTGTTCCCAGGACCCCTTTTCAGGTGAATAAACATCTGTTCCTTTTATAATAACTGTATGAGCAGGGAGATTAACACCCCATGCCAACGTCGCAGTGCACACCAATACTTGCAATAATCCGTCAGCAAACAGATCTTCAGATAGAGATCTGTCATTCCTAGCCAGCCCGGCGTGATGCGTCCCTATACCACTTTCAATTAATTTTCTTAGACTTGGATCAATCACGTTCGCAGCTTCTGTCTTTAAAATCTGCTTCGATCCTGAATCATTTTTGGTTAGTTTATGAGCAATGTTCTCTTCCATAAACTTCTTCTTTAACCATGTCGCTGTTCGTGATGTTTCTTTTCGTGAGTGAACAAACACGATTATTTGATTGCCTTCATTGATGGATTCTAAAACCTTCTCATAACAAACATCGTTCATAGCTTTCAGCTTTTTCAAGGAGTTTCGTTCCTTGATTCCACAAAACTGTTGAGATAGTGGACATGGTCTAAATGAGGAATCAAAATAAAATAATCCTTCCTTAGGAACCCTTAAAAACCTCCCGACATCCTCATAATTTGGTAAAGTTGCAGAAAGACCTATAATTCTCGGGCACTCCTGGCCATATTTGGAAGCCCAAAATGTTCTAGCGACAATACTCTCCAACACTGGTCCTCTTTCATCATGCAACAAGTGTATTTCATCTATAATCAACAAATGAACTAGTTCTACGATAGCCAGATTATTTGAATTTCTAGTAGTTATGTCCCACTTCTCTGGCGTAGAAACTAAAATTTGCGTCTCTTCAATTTGTTTTCTGCTAAGCCTAGAATCACCAGTCAATTCAGCAACTTTTATTCCTAAAAAGGCCAATCTCCTTTGAAATTCTCGCACTTGTTCCTGCACTAATGCTTTCAAAGGTGCTATATAAACAATTTTAAACGCAGAAAGGTTCAAGCTTTTCGTTGTCGGGTTATAATAATGGGACAAAGCTTTCAATATAGTTAATAAAGCAATATTAGTCTTACCTGAACCAGTAGGCGCACATATTAACATGTTTGAATCACCTTCGAATGCTGCGTTAAAGACCTTTGATTGTATAGGATTGAATGACATTGTTTCCGATGAAGGAAACGCCTCCTGACACCAAGCTGGCAAAGAAGCAATTTCTTTCAACTCATAATCAATAACAGGCTTCTTCGGGGCTGGAATATGTATTTCGTCATACTGTGGTTTCACTCTTTTGAACGATCCTTCCGGCAGGGATACTTTTGTAACGGTCATTAATTTAGAACTTTCATCAAACCTAATCTTTTCCAAATCTACAACGGGCGGTATTGCTGGATTACTGAATTTTGTCCTTTTTGCTTCCGAAGACTGTGGCTGATCGTCACCAGAATCAAGTTCACGCTTTGCGAAAGCAGTGTTTCTAAATTTGTACTGTTCAACAAGATCGTCCAAGCCATTTACAACCATTTCCTCTATTACGTTCGGTATTTCATTCTCTGTGCTCTTTGCTAGCCGTATGCCCCAAAAGATTGCAGATCTATTCTTAAGAATAAATTCAGCCAGTGGTATATTCTCGAAGTCAAGCAGATAAACCAACTTCTGCTCCAACGCTACTGGATTACGCTCATAACTTTTAATCTCATGCAAAATCTTCTCTGAAAGGTCTTGTATTGCAGAAGTATCCTTATAATCAAGCTCCGACCGAAGTTTTCTCTGCAAAAAGAATTCATCAATTGAATATATCGGAATGCTCTCAATATTACTTCTTTTATCATCAGAAAGCTTGATTATATCGTTTTCAATATTTGGCAATGCCCTGTTATTCGTTGTTTTGAGGTTGACTTCAACGCCATTATGATCATATTCCTCCTCCTCCTCCTCATCATCATCGTTGATTTCTCTCTCAAGAACATTGGTGTTATTAGACAGTTCTGCCACTTCTTCCTCATCTGATTTTTCATCATCGGCAAGAATCGCCACTGCTTGCTTATCGGTTTTGTCAGGATGAATTTCATAATCGGTAAGGTTTTTCATAAGTTTGACTAACTCGGTAAACTTTGGGGTATTTATATTGATGCCCAACTCATCCTGGATCTTTTCCTTTCGCTTTTCAATATTACCGTCTCCATTTTCTTCATTTTCTTTCAATTGTTTGATAAGTATGTCTGCAGTTCCAATAATAAGGTCATGGGGTATATCATTACCTAAAACTTCTGTAACCCACAGCAAAACCTGCTCGTAAACTTCAACATTTGAGGGACTCTTTGGATAATAGTGTAACCTGAAATTGGAGGAGGAGTTCAAAATGGTACTATGCTGTTGGATTTTTCTTAAAGATGTGCTCTTTTCAGTTTTTTCCACAGCGACATCACTTTCTTTTATTTCCTTATTAACATTACTGCGCAGGCTCTGCCCCATATCTTTAGCACTAATTCTGCCACTCATAGACTTTGGCTGTGATATTTCCGCGTCCCTCTGGGGATTTTGGCTGATATTCATAAAGCGCTTATCGACTTTCAACACCTTATTGGACATCTCATCATAACGATAGATCTCTCTAATTTTTTTGACCTTATCCCTCGTTTCGTGCTCAGTCATTTTTATTTAGGGAAGGTTTATGGTGATTTTTTCGAGGCAAGTTGCTCTATATTTTACGGTTGTATTATCTTAGTCAAGGTTATTATTACAAGCGTATTCCTTTTTAGTAGAAATGGCTTTAGTAGCATAAATTTTCAATATTCTCGTATATAGCGATATTATTCAATTGGTCGTCGAAGAGGCATACCCACATAATATCTGAGAGGTCATCACTAATGTGCCTGTAGTATATGATTCAGCGCTGCTAGATTATCAAGCTTGTTCCTATCTGAATGATATGGATAGTTTGAATTTGAACAAACGGCCCTCATTACAATACAGTCTCAGTTCGTTGGGCTCACAAATCACAAAATGGAACTCATCTAGACCGACCTCGCCAGTACGTAATGCTAGAAGCACAGAGCGTGAATCCCTTTCCAAGCAAGATGTAGTTGATACCTCCCCAAATATTGATGAGAACGGCGGTGAACAGTGGCAAGAAAGATTTAAGCCCACTTGTTTGGAGCAGGTGGCCATTCATAAAAGAAAGCTTAAAGATGTACGAGAAGCTTTAGATGCCATGTTTTTGCCTGACGCCAAGCATAGAATCCTGCTACTCTCTGGCCCTAGTGGATGCTCCAAAAGTACAGTCATAAAAGAGCTTTCAAAAATTTTAGTTCCTAAATATAGACAAAAAAGCAACTTAATGTCCCTTCGAGGGATCTCGAACGACCATGAAGTGACCGAGTTCAGAGGTGATTGCATAGTCAACGATCTTCCTCAGATGGAAAGCTTTAGTGAGTTTTTAAAAGGTGCAAGGTATCTTGTGATGTCCAACCTATCATTGATACTTATTGAGGACCTACCAAACGTCTTTCATATAGACACAAGACGTCGATTTCAACAACTTATATTGCAGTGGCTATATAGTTCAGAGCCTCTATTACCCCCCCTTGTGATATGCGTAACAGAATGTGAAATTCCAGAGAATGATAGTAACTATCGCAGGTTTGGAATTGATTATACGTTTAGTGCAGAAACCATCATGAGCAAAGAAATATTGATGCATTCGAGGTTGAAAAGAATTAAGTTTAATCCAATTAATAGCACTTTATTGAAGAAACACTTGAAACTTATTTGTGTTCAGAATATGAAAATGTTGAAGGAGAAAAATAAATGGAATAAAAGACAGGAAGTCATAGATTTTATCGCACGAGAGACCGGCGATATCAGGTCAGCAATTACTAGTCTTCAATTTTGGGCGACCTCAAGTGGAAATTTGCCCATTTCAACACGGGAATCCACCATATCATACTTTCATGCTATTGGGAAGGTTATTCACGGTTCGCATAGCACGAAGAACGATAACGATATGATTAATAACCTTTTCAAGAATTCCAACGGTTTGTTATCAAAGCAGGATTTCAAACTAGGAATATTAGAGAACTACAATACATTTAATAGAGGCAAATTTAGCATCTCTGATGCATCATCAATTGTAGATTGCTTGAGTGAATGTGATACTATGAACGGTCTGCCAGAGCCCAATGAGTACAGTTTACGGGAAGTGCGCAAAATATTTCGTAACATCAGCAAGGAGGGCCATAACCATGGGACGGTTTATTTTCCTAGAGAATGGAAAGTTAGGAAATTACAAAATTCATTCAAAGTTCAATCTGAGGATTGGTTAAATGTTAACCTTTATAAATATGGCGCAGTCCATTCTTTCAGGAATATAACTATGGAATTTGGTTACTATGCACCTTTAATTAGGAAGTTTCAGAGCTATAAAAAAAAGTCCATGCTCTATTATTTAAAAAATCTTCCGGCTGACTCTTTGGAGCTCAAACAAACCATGGACAAATTCAGTGATTTAATGAAGATAGAGAACGGTATCGACATGATGGATCGGATAGGCGGGCCTATTGAAGCACTATCTGTAGAGGATGGACTAACACCATTGATGGACAACGATAGCAGTAATTCGGACCATTTAGAAGACCAAAAAAGGGAAAGGGACAGAAGACTTCGCGTTTTGATTGACCAATATGAAAAGAATGTAATGATGGTGAATGACGGCCTTGAAGATGGAGAGGCCTCCTTTAACGATGACCCTATTGTCGATAGCGATGACAGCAATAATATTGGTAATGAAACATTTGGGAGGAGCGATGAGGACGAATCGCTTTATGAAATGCTGTCTCAAAGACAACCACGTAATGCGCCAGTCATCAGTGAGTCACTTTCAGATTCGGATCTGGAAGTACTCTAACTTTCTACCGTTTGTGTTTGAAGAGATTGTTTAAACAATTAGCAATATTTTACATTAATTTATGCATGTTATACCTTTGGAATAAATAAATAAATATACGTATATACATACAATATACATATGTATGTATGTATAGAGATTTCACTACAAGAAGATTATTCTTACTGTAGAGCATGTTGGAAATATTCAGGATCTTCTTCTATAGATTCCTTAATAATATCCAAACCTCCTTGGAATTCCCCGTTGATATATAACTGAGGGAAAGTAGGCCAATCAGAAAACTTCTTCAGGCTTTGTCTAACGTTATCATCTCTTAATATATCAAAAAATCCAAACCTTATTTGATGTTCTCTGAGAATACCTACTAACTGTCTAGAGAATCCGCACTTGGGTTCTGATGGACTTCCCTTCATGAACAGCATCACAGGCGCAGCTTGCACTAGCTTCACCAGCCTTGCGTTTATTTCTTCTTCGGTTTCAACCTCTTCATCATCGGAACACCCACTGTTTTCCTCATCTGAAGCAGATGTAGGACCCTTAGCATTGCTCCCTAGTGAGGCAGAACCACTCGAGAGAGCTTCTAAGCTTCTCACAAACTCCTTCGGATCTGCGCCTGAAATCTCTTTCACGATAGTGCCATTTTGAATGAAGACGAAGTATGGTACGGCTGCAATTTCAAAAAGGTCTGATATTTCTGGATGTTTGTCAGCATCTATTGATAAAAATCGGACATCCTCTTGGTTAACTTCTTCACTGACAGCTTCAAGCACCTGGCTCATACTTTTGCAAGGATCGGCCCATTGAGCTTGAAAATACAAAACGATGAGTTTATTAGCAGCACTTGTAGTGGTAAGTTGCGTAAATTGGTCCTGGCTTGTTATTTCAACTACAGCCATATTTCTTGGAGAAAGAGCGCAGAAATTCAGCTATATGTAAATGGAAAAATAAAATAAGCTCAGAACCCAAAAACAACAATAATTTTACCGGGAAAACCAATTAACGTCCTTGATAGTAACGGATTAAAAGGTAATTCAACTGGTACAGTCTTGATATGCTACTTAAGCTAAATATTAACCAATCTCCAGATATGGTAACTTTTTCCAGGTCATCTGTGAACGTCGCGAGGCTCCACCAATCAAAGCGCGCGCTCTTACTAAAAATTCACGAATCAAATGCTTATTGGCCAAAATACTTAGATCCTTTTACCAAGCTTGTAAAAAGTATTCCAAACAACTTCAATTTTGGTATTGGCGGTAAGTTCCGGCCTTCGTCTCAGGGACTCTTTAATAAACCAATCTGCCACGTCCTCTTTGTCTTTGTTCTTTGGATCCTGCTTCCACTGATGGTAGGCACTCCAGGTTTTGACGTATTCTGCAAACTCGACTAGAGTAACTTGCTTTCTGATTAGCAATGGTTTCTCTGTATGCTGGCGGAGTTTTACCTCATCCCTTACATCTTCTGCACAAAAATATGAAACCTGAATATCATGGAAACGTGCCGGGTCCAAGTGGGAGTCTCTTAGCATGTTGCGAAGGCGAGATCTGCCCGGTTGTTCCCAATAAGGCCCCAGGGTTTCCTTCCCATATGGAACTTCAATCATTAGATCATCAAATTCAGGATAGTCTGGAAATATTGGGTCCGCATAGCCCCAAATAGCGATGGTGCCGTCTTTCCTCAAATTGGCATAAACGGATTGCTGAAACCTTTCGAAATCAAACCAATGGGCGCATTCTACAGCGGTGATCATATCGACCGTCTGTTTATCCACTAAGTCTGCGCCTAGAAATTCGAAGTTATCACTGGAGGAAATTTTAAATGAAACGTTCTTGTATGTATCAGAACTTCCTTCCTTTATAGCTTCCGCAGTCTTAATCATGGTGGCAGAAAGATCACTCCCAATAATTCGGTCAAATAGTTTCAACTCCTTAGCCATCTGTAAAGTGGCAGTACCTGGTCCACACCCAACATCGACGAGTAGTTTTCTTTCTCCATCATGGTATGCATCAATTATCTTGTAGAAATCGGAAGGATAGGAAGGTCTTGAAGAGGAGTATCTTTTCGAGTTGAAATCAGAAGCAGAAAAGGTAGACATTATTATCACGTAATTTTATTATCTTACTGAAAGACTATAATTCTCATAAAAACTCACAAAAACTGCTACAGCCTAAGATATACTGAATCATTTACATTCTTTTTCCTTTATAGAGAAGAAAATAAAGTAGATAAACTTTCGGAAATCCAGAAAAAAAAGATGGTACTGTAAGTAATAATCAACATCAATACATAAGCCGTGACTCATTCATAGCAAACAAATTCAAAATTGCACCCGACTTGTAATTGAATAGGATGGTAGGACACTCTTTGTATTAGTCATTTGACAATGCATGACGTTATAAAAAACTTTTCCCCTACTTTAATCAAAGCAAGCGTTATTGAAGAAATATTCTACAAGAATAATCCGCAGATGGTATTCGAGAATAAAATATGCATAAACGATGTAGAGGCAATAAAAATATAAAGTCTTTGAATATTAGTGTGGCACTCACATCTCTTTTTAAACATCAGAATTATTATCTAAGTGTTATAAGCCTACCTGTAGATCTATAACTGGCATGTCATCGTTATAAGAATTTCAACGTGAAGCAATTGCAGAATACAGAACTGATTCGAGTGTTTACGATAATAGGCCATTAGTGTGAACATATTCTGGCGGGTTTACATCCTAACCTCATATGTCGCCCTCAAGAAGCACACAAAATTTGCAGCCCAAACATTGTCATTCTTATGGGAACCAATGTAGCTTTATAGAAATTTGGCCGTTTGGGTAAAGTGGTATCCAAAGATTGGAGAGGCCTTTATTGCCATACTAACATAAAGTAGTAAAATCAACTGTATTGATTAAAATTGCATTATACTGTAAATTTGATATCACCAATACCAAGCTTACCTGCTTTTGTTTATGCACTTTTAAGCGAAGCGATTAATCTCTTTTTGAAATTATTAGCAAATGAAATTATTTGAACATGGGAATGGGCATAACAAGGAGACTCAAAGCTTGTGCTCATACAGGTATCATTTTTATCTTAATCTTACTTGAAAAACTTCATCTCCTAAAGGAAATAAATTATGTACAACTGCCCTCATTCCACAAGAATCGTAAAATAAATATGGTGGTCATAACCCATACTTTCAATGCTATCGTGAATTGGTTACACTTTATTTGATTTTCATTACGAAGAGTTATGGAGAAACTGCTATTGTTCTATTTTATATTTCTGCCTTGTCCTGATACTGAGGCCGGGTAATGGCTACTATTTGCATGTCAGTTAAAGGTTGAAAATGTTTAAGAATGATATGTAATGTAGGTTCAGCATACAAAATGTTCAAGCAGAATTGTAACGATTTAGGAAGTTCAGCTGATTAAGAAATACTGCACGATGGATTATCAGTGCAGAACGTGTAGCCAAGCTTTAAATGCTGAGCAAATGATGAAGCATCTCTCAACGACGAGACATAAAACAGTACTTGATGCTTCTAATGATGAAGAGATTTGCTGTGAGGAATGCCAAGATAAAAATATACATCAACTTCAAATCATTAGATTTGGAGGTGAAGATATGATTTTGCTTTGTAATTCGTGCTTCCGAAAAGAATATTCAGAAACGGAGCGTCCATCAACCAGCTATTCATTACAAAACGGCTCCATATTGAAATTTTGGGAAAAGTATGTGAAAGTCAGGGAATGTTGTTGTGATGACTGTGGGGAAGAGTCGAATTTGAATGTATATAGGAATGGAGAAGTACTCTGTGACAAATGCTTGCAGAAGTCGAACAAAGCTAAAGACTTTGTCTCTGAAAAAAGTGGAAGATTCTTATACATCTACCTGGGACTAAACGAAACACCAAATAGCACTAGAAAGCCTAGAAAAAAGGGCGGCAGAAGGGTCGGTAGAGGAAAGAAGGGTAAGGAGGGTGGGAAGACTAAGAAGGAGAAAAAGGAAACTTTCGAGGCCAAAATAAGCAGGATCGCTTATGAAGTTAAGAAAGAGAATAGTACTATTCAAAGCTCTAGCAACTTAAGTCTAAGAAATTTTAAAGGGTTCAAAGCAGTGGAAAGCGATCCAGAAATTGCTGCAAAAGTAAGCAAATCGGAGACTAGTAGGAATAATCTTAGCTTGTCAAAGGGAAACAAAGGGAAAGGAAATAAGATAAATAACAAAAAAAATAGTGGAAATGGGGTAGGGAAGGAGAAGGAGAACAAAACAAACACTAGAAATAATAGCCGTAATACGAAACATATACCAGAGGCCAGAAAAAAAGCCAGTGGTCGCGCTACAACAAACTCTGACGTAAAAAGCAAAACCAAATCGGTCGATAAACGTCAATTACCGCAACCAAAAGTTTCGAATGGAAGCGGGTTAGGTACCAGTAGTGCTACTACTTTGAAAAAGGGTAAAAAAGAATATGCAGACCAAAAGACTAACAGCAATAATAAAACGAGTAATAAGAATGCACGAGAAGCCAGACCAAATTCAACTAGCAGAAAGAGTGCACTTAGCAAGAAACCAAATAATCAGGTGGATAAGAAAACCAGTAAATGGACAATCGGCTCTGATGCAGAATCTTCCAGAGAACCTAGTGTTAGCCCAAATGAGAACGCAACTCCAACTGCTAAAACGCGAAACCAGAAGAAGAAAGCTAACAAACCAGCGCTGAAGGAAAAATCATTACCTGCAATAATATCAAAAAAATCAGAGACAAGTTTACATCAAGGTAAAAATGTCGAAAAAACCAAGGATGGGAAACTTATTTATGAAGAGGGTGAACCACTAACCAAATATAATGCCTTCAAGCCGACCTTATCATACCCCGATTTGAACGCATACCTAAATGATTACTCGTTCGCTCTATTCTTGGAACAGAAGTTAGAGAACGATTTTATTCAAAACTTCAACATACTATGGCCCCGCAATGAAAAAGATACAGCATTTATAATCAATGTTGACAAAAACAATAATCCCGAACTCGAAAAATTACTGCCTGCAAATTTGCTTGCGCTCGGTAGACCAGCGTTTAATGAAAGGCAACCTTTTTTCTTTTGCACCCAGGATGAACAGCAAATTTGGTATATTTTCATCAAAGAACTTTCTATCCAAAGGGGTAAATACGTTTTATTGGTGGAACTATTTTCGTGGAATAATTTGAGTTTGCCAACGAAAAACGGCTCATCTCAATTTAAGCTATTGCCAACTTCTGCGCAGACGAGTAGAATTTTATTTGCCATGACGCGTATCACAAACCCAAAATTTATTGATCTATTGCTGGGTCAGAAGCCTATTAAAGAGATATATTTCGATAATAGGTTAAAGTTTTCCAGTGGTAAGCTAAATAGATCTCAGAAGACTGCAGTGGAACATGTTTTAAACAATAGCATTACGATTCTACAAGGCCCACCTGGCACAGGTAAGACATCAACCATAGAAGAGATAATCATCCAAGTGATTGAAAGATTCCATGCATTCCCAATATTGTGTGTTGCCGCATCCAATATTGCTATTGATAACATTGCCGAGAAGATTATGGAAAATAGACCGCAGATAAAGATCTTAAGAATTTTGTCGAAGAAAAAGGAACATCAATACAGTGACGATCACCCACTGGGCGAAATTTGTCTCCACAATATTGTATATAAGAATCTTTCCCCAGACATGCAAGTTGTGGCGAACAGAACCCGTAGGGGCGAAATGATCTCCAAATCGGAGGACACGAAGTTTTACAAAGAAAAAAATCGTATCACCAACAAGGTCGTATCTCAATCGCAAATCATTTTCACAACTAACATCGCTGCAGGTGGTCGTGAACTAAAGGTTATTAAAGAATGCCCTGTGGTAATAATGGATGAAGCCACACAGTCTTCAGAAGCTTCAACCTTAGTCCCACTTTCTTTACCAGGTATAAGAAACTTCGTCTTTGTTGGTGACGAAAAGCAATTATCAAGTTTCAGCAATATCCCTCAACTGGAAACCTCGTTATTCGAAAGAGTCTTGTCTAATGGCACATACAAGAACCCACTAATGCTGGATACGCAGTACAGAATGCACCCAAAAATTAGTGAATTCCCCATCAAGAAAATCTATAATGGTGAATTGAAGGACGGTGTGACCGAGGAACAAAAGGCATGGCTTGGCGTGCAACATCCGTTGTTTTTTTACCAGTGCGATTTGGGACCCGAGAGCAGAGTGAGAAGCACGCAAAGGGACATAGTCGGGTTTACGTACGAAAACAAACACGAATGTGCAGAGATCGTCAAGATTATCCAAATACTAATGTTAGACAAGAAAGTGCCGCTGGAAGAAATTGGTGTCATAACGCCCTATTCTGCACAGCGTGATCTGCTGTCTGACATCTTGACCAAAAACGTAATTATTAACCCCAAACAGATTTCTATGCAACAAGAATATGATGAAATCGAGCTATTTAACGCGGCTGGGTCCCAAGGAGCCGCCAGTAGTCTGCAAAACAATGTGATTAACATCATTAATGGCCTACACGTCGCGACCGTAGACTCCTTTCAAGGCCACGAAAAATCTTTCATCATATTTTCATGTGTCAGAAATAACACCGAAAACAAAATCGGCTTTTTACGCGACAAGAGAAGGTTAAACGTGGCATTGACAAGAGCCAAGCACGGACTAATTGTGGTGGGTAACAAGAATGTCTTAAGAAAAGGAGACCCACTATGGAAGGACTACATTACCTACCTCGAGGAACAAGACGCCATATTCACTGATCTCACAGCTTACTAGCCGGGTAGGCGGGAGCACATAATCGAAAATGACCAGAAAAAAAATCCGCTGTTTATGTATTGATTGCGCAAGACGGAGATAAATAGATATAGATAGATAATAGACAGTTATTAGAATAGAAAATCGGTAGATCGAAAACACAAGGGAAAAAAGGGGGGGCAGCGTAGCCACGTGACGGGCTTCCTGTTTGGAAACTGGAGGGAAGATTTGCGGAAGCTACTTCATTCCGGCCTTGAGTCAAAAGAGGAAGCTCGGTGGCAAATAGCTTCCTCTTTGCGGGTGGGGCGCGGGGAGAGGAGGCAAAAAGTAAAGAAAAGCAAAAAATAAAAAAAAAACAAAAAAACAGGGGTAAGAGAAAAAGACACGCTTTTCCACGCGCAGCAAAAAGGAAAAAAGGAAAAGGAAACTCTTTATTATTGGACCTTAAACCTGAAAACGAGACGAACCGTAACATAAAACCGTGTGGTTTCTGCAAAAATAACTTAGTTTTTCCTACTTTTCAAAATTGAGAGCGCAAGCAAGTGAGAAAAAAAAGCAAGTTAAAGATAAACCAAAGATAAATATGTCAACCAGTCGTGAAGATTCTGTGTACTTGGCCAAGCTGGCCGAACAGGCCGAACGTTATGAAGAAATGGTCGAAAATATGAAGACCGTTGCCTCTTCTGGCCAAGAGTTGTCCGTCGAAGAGCGTAATTTATTGTCTGTTGCTTACAAGAATGTCATCGGTGCTCGTCGTGCTTCTTGGAGAATTGTTTCTTCTATCGAGCAGAAGGAGGAGTCTAAGGAGAAGTCCGAACACCAGGTTGAGTTGATTCGTTCATACCGTTCGAAGATTGAGACCGAACTAACCAAGATCTCCGACGACATTTTGTCCGTACTAGACTCCCACTTGATTCCATCGGCCACCACTGGCGAATCCAAGGTCTTCTACTACAAGATGAAGGGTGATTATCACCGTTATTTGGCTGAATTTTCGAGTGGCGATGCTAGGGAAAAGGCAACAAACGCCTCTTTGGAAGCATACAAGACCGCTTCTGAGATTGCCACCACGGAGTTACCCCCAACTCACCCAATCCGTCTAGGTTTGGCCCTAAATTTCTCTGTCTTCTACTACGAAATTCAAAACTCTCCAGACAAGGCCTGCCATTTGGCCAAGCAAGCTTTCGACGACGCTATTGCTGAGTTGGACACTCTATCCGAAGAATCATACAAAGATAGCACACTTATCATGCAACTGCTAAGGGACAATCTAACTTTGTGGACTTCAGACATGTCCGAGTCCGGTCAAGCTGAAGACCAACAACAACAGCAACATCAACAGCAGCAGCCACCTGCTGCCGCCGAAGGTGAAGCACCAAAGTAAGTATTCCGATAAATCTAAAGAAAAATTACTAAAAAAAGGAAAAAAAAAAGAACGGGGGTGTAATAATTTGTAGTACATTATTGCAATTATATATCTATATCTATATATGTATATAACATTAACATGCGCACGTACGCACACAATCGCGTGGGTATGTGTCTGTATGTGTTACATGAATTATATTGTTTTGACGTGTATATTTATTTATCTCTCTTCTGATTCCTCCACCCCTTCTTCGCTTGCCCGGGTAAATGTCGCATCATGATTCCCGACAATAATCCCCTCTGATATTGCGAGAAGCAAATTCAGCTTCTTAACGGCAAGAACTTTTTACACTTGTCACACCTGCAACTTCACAAGGGTTGTATACAGCAACAAGAAAGGAAACCACATTTGTACCAATGCTTGCTGCTTCATTCAAACGCCAACCATCGCAATTGGTCCGTGGGCTAGGAAGTGTTCTTCACACCTCCACCAGGATAGGCCATGTTCGTACTATGGCAACTTTAAAAACAACCGATAAGAAGGCCCCTGAGGACATCGAGGGTTCAGACACGGTGCAAATTGAATTGCCCGAATCTTCCTTTGAATCGTATATGCTGGACCCACCAGACTTGTCTTATGAAACTTCCAAGGCAACCTTGTTACAAATGTATAAAGATATGGTCATCATCAGAAGAATGGAAATGGCTTGTGATGCCTTGTACAAGGCCAAGAAAATCAGAGGTTTTTGCCATCTATCTGTTGGTCAAGAGGCTATTGCTGTCGGTATCGAGAATGCCATCACAAAATTGGATTCCATCATCACATCTTACAGATGTCACGGTTTCACTTTCATGAGAGGTGCCTCAGTGAAAGCTGTTTTGGCTGAATTGATGGGTAGGAGGGCCGGTGTCTCCTATGGTAAGGGTGGTTCCATGCATCTTTACGCTCCGGGCTTCTATGGTGGTAATGGTATTGTGGGTGCCCAAGTTCCTTTAGGTGCAGGTTTAGCTTTTGCTCACCAATACAAGAACGAAGACGCGTGCTCTTTCACTTTATATGGTGATGGTGCCTCCAACCAGGGTCAAGTCTTTGAATCTTTCAACATGGCAAAATTATGGAATTTGCCAGTTGTGTTTTGCTGTGAGAACAACAAGTACGGTATGGGTACCGCTGCTTCAAGATCCTCCGCGATGACTGAGTACTTCAAGCGTGGTCAATATATTCCAGGTTTAAAGGTTAACGGTATGGATATTCTAGCTGTCTACCAAGCATCTAAATTTGCTAAGGACTGGTGTTTATCTGGTAAAGGCCCTCTTGTTCTAGAATATGAAACCTATAGATACGGTGGTCATTCTATGTCTGATCCTGGTACCACATACAGAACTAGAGACGAAATTCAGCACATGAGATCCAAAAACGATCCAATTGCTGGTCTCAAGATGCATTTGATCGATTTGGGAATTGCCACTGAAGCTGAAGTCAAGGCTTACGACAAGTCCGCCAGAAAATACGTCGACGAACAAGTTGAATTAGCTGATGCTGCTCCTCCTCCAGAAGCTAAATTATCCATCTTGTTTGAAGATGTCTACGTGAAAGGTACAGAAACTCCAACTCTAAGAGGTAGAATTCCTGAAGACACTTGGGACTTCAAAAAGCAAGGTTTTGCCTCCAGAGATTAATTAATTGGAAAGAAAAATAATAATCAAGTGGAAAAAAGAAAAAAAGGAAATAAAAACAATAATACTACGATCGCAGAATACTCTTTCCCAGAAACGCCATTTTTTATATCAAGAAATGTAAGTCAAGTATATTTTAACTGTATATCAACAATATAGCTCTCTTTTATGCCTCGCTGTTTTTCCTCGGGTTCTCCCCCCCCACATATTGTGAGGAAATACTGTTCTTAACTCACCGAAAATAGCCGCCCAAGAACGACCTTTTGTATAAAGGGAAGGGAGGTTGACCAAAAAAATTGTGCTTGACTTCTTCAGCTTGCGTTTCACCTTTTTTTTATTTCCTTTGATTTGCCATATCAACTAACCAAGCATTCGAACAACTATGTCTGTTACAGGAACTGAAGTCGATAGTGATACAACAAAAAATATCCTTAGTGTGGATGAATTACAGAACTACGGTATCAATGCCTCAGATCTGCAAAAATTAAAATCAGGCGGGATATACACTGTCAACGTATGTTATAAAAACTTTTTATAAAGGTGTGCTGTAAAGGTTCTTTCTTCTTTCTTTTTACTAACTATTAACTGGAAGCTGATTGCTACAGACCGTTTTATCAACAACAAGAAGACACTTATGTAAAATCAAGGGATTGAGTGAAGTGAAAGTGGAGAAAATCAAAGAAGCTGCTGGTAAAATCATACAGGTGGGATTTATTCCCGCTACTGTGCAATTGGACATAAGACAGCGTGTGTACTCATTATCAACTGGATCCAAGCAACTGGATTCTATTCTGGGTGGCGGAATAATGACAATGAGTATCACAGAAGTATTTGGTGAATTTAGGTGTGGTAAGACACAGATGTCCCATACTTTGTGTGTTACGACACAGCTTCCGAGGGAAATGGGCGGTGGTGAAGGCAAAGTGGCATATATTGATACAGAAGGTACTTTCAGGCCCGAGAGGATTAAGCAAATTGCGGAAGGCTATGAACTGGATCCTGAATCATGTCTGGCAAATGTTTCATATGCTAGGGCCTTGAATAGTGAACATCAAATGGAACTCGTTGAGCAATTAGGTGAAGAGCTTAGTTCTGGAGATTATCGTCTTATTGTGGTAGATTCGATAATGGCAAACTTTAGAGTAGACTATTGTGGTAGAGGTGAGCTAAGCGAAAGGCAACAAAAGCTTAATCAACATCTTTTCAAATTAAATAGATTGGCAGAGGAATTTAATGTCGCAGTATTTCTAACAAACCAAGTTCAGTCAGACCCAGGTGCTTCTGCATTATTTGCCTCTGCAGATGGTAGGAAACCGATTGGAGGGCACGTCTTGGCACATGCGTCAGCAACAAGGATCCTGTTGAGAAAAGGACGTGGTGACGAAAGAGTTGCCAAGTTACAAGATTCTCCAGATATGCCTGAAAAAGAATGTGTTTATGTAATTGGTGAAAAAGGTATCACCGATTCAAGTGACTAGTCTGTGTACTGTTTTTAATGAAGATGACATTGCTCGTTTATGAATTTTCTTTTTACTTTGTGTTATTAATGTTTTCGTATGATTATCCGTTTATGAATTCTAAAAAAGAAAAAGATAGACCCATTGTTGTCGTTAAGAAAAAAGGTTAAATTACTCTATTGCATAAGTATATATAGAAAGAGCATTATCTAACGCCATATATTACTATCTAAAGTCCTCACAGATGATGTGTTTTCGAGATCAAAAGATTGAAGCTCCTCATCATCTTCCCCTATAAACAGTTCGTTTTCAGACCGCTTGTCCAGATATTTCAATGGACTAGTGTACGCAATTGAAGGGTACCTATAGAATAAAGTACGCTCCTCTTTCAACTGAAAAAACCCCCGATAATCCTTTGATAAGAGATAATATAAAATATAATCCCGCTTTCTAACAAGACTTTTAAGTTCTTGATACTCTAATTCCCGTTCGAAAATCGGATATGTCCCGGCAATTTCGTCCGTTATTATAGCATTTAAAATAGCCTCGTAGTCATCGGGCTCAATTCTATTCTCGTAGTTGTACAGACGATAAAAGGGGCCACAGTCATAATTATGGTCGCACTCTTCGAGAATAAGATCGGAATCAGATTGTAAATGTATTATATTTTTTGGCGTTACAGCAGCGGAGTTCTCAGGCCCTGATATTTTCTCTATAGATGGGGAATCCGGTATATAATCAAGGTTGATATCTGTCAATTCATTTGATTCTAGGGCAGTGAGAGCTTCAATTTTGTTAGACTTCTTAAAGTTTACCTGAACTGGGACTTGCTTTGCTATTTTTTTACCGTCTAGTTTTTTCCTATGATTGAAGTTCAAGTCACGAAGCCTTATATTATCAGGATCCTTGGATTTTGTAGAAACCTTTTCCTTTATCAAAAAACCACTTGACTTCTTCTGTAAAAAGTGATGAGTTTGATTTTCATCTTGTTGCAATCTCTCATCGACATCCATTTTGTCACTATGCCTGATAGTCTATATTTCAAGAGTTGCCACAAGAAGTAGAAACCAAAAGGATAGTGTTTGACAATTGTGGAAAAAGCTTTCTTTATAACAACCAGTAACTGCAATTACACCTCTCGTGGTCTCTTTTCGAATATTTTGACTTTTTTTTCTATGACTTCTTTGTGGCATCGTCCAGGTCAAGCCATACTGATTTCTTTGTAAAACAAGCGCAAAAATATGTAACCTTAGAAAAGAGAAAAACAAGTAACAGAAAATACTTTCTCAGGCATTTATATGATACATCCATTTGACTGATCTAGCTATTTTCACACAGAAAACTACACTTAAAGGTTATTTTTCTAACACGTTACTGGATTTCATCAAATTGCCAATGTAATCCTCCAGGTAATCATTTTCTCGCTTTAATTGCTCACATACTTCTTGCTGTTCTAAAGTTTTATTCCACAACAAATCTAAAGTATCTTTTAGAAGTTTGGTTTGGTGCATCATCCTCTCATTCTTTGTTTTTGTTTCCCTTTCGCTAATATTTGCTTCAGCAGGTGACTTGTTGTTCATCGATGAATCAACGCTCATGCTTTCCGTTGACATTGTCTTTTTTGTCGGCGTTCTCTTAGACTTGGTTCGATTAATAACTTTGTGATCTACAAACTAGTTCTTCAGATATTTGGCTGAGAAGTAAGAGCTTTATTTTTAAACTTTTTTCGGAACTTCCAAAGGAAAAAAAATGGTCTCTAGCGGGATCGAACCGCTGATCCCCGCGTTATTAGCACGGTGCCTTAACCAACTGGGCCAAGAGACCAATAATTTGTATAGTATTTTGATACTCAGAATGGGATATCACAGCATTACTAGATTTACCAACCTAGACATAGAACTGTTGGAATGAAATTCTAATATCATCTATTTAATATTATATTATAATATGCGGTGCAAGAGGATGACATAAAGATTGAGAAACAGTCATCCAATCTAATGGAAGCTGAAATGCAAGGATTGATAATGTAATAGGATAATGAATGACAACATATAAAAAGAAAGAAGATAAAATAATAACACTATGTAGAACTATCGATTCCCTTTTGTGGATTCCTATATCCTCGAGGAGAACTTCTAGTATATTCTATATACCTAATATTATAGCCTTTAGTAACAATGGAATCCCAACAATTATCTAATTATTCACCAAATTCTCAGTATTAGTTATTACCCATATAATAGTAATTCCTGTAGTTATCATACATTTAATGCGGCGACCCATATTACTCATATATATAACTACCATGTCATGTTCAATTGATAGATCTTTCACTCAAATCAGTACTATCTGAGCTTCTCGTTTAACATTCCTTCTGCAATAGGTGCAATCACAATTAAACGTATATGAGATGTACATTAGTATACGATGTAAGCATTTAAATTGTTACCGTAGCAACTCATGTTACTATTAATTATCCCCCATTCCAACATATTATTTGATAAAGGTAACACTGGTATACAGAATATACTAAAGCTACTTCCCGGTAAGTAAGATTCACTAAAGGAATCAACAATTTCACGTAATATCAGGATTATTTCTTTCTTCGTTTTATACGTTGTTTATTATCAAATCCTTTGTATAATCAATTCTTGCGTTTCAGCTTCCAACTGATTAAATGACGAGGTGAATACCATTCTGAAATTCAGTTGAAATTGGTGTCAGTGTGTTGAGATTCCCTTTTTGATAACGACGACATCATCATCGGGCAAATACTAGAGTTCCTCCTTGAGGATATAGAGGAATCGGCAAAAGGGGACCAACAATTCAACTTATGATACTGTTATTTTTTCATTTGTTACAAGTCACCGTTTATCAATCCATGCATGCCAGCTTCGTTAGATTTGGTAACTGCTTCTCATCACTTGTGGCATCTTCTTTCTTCGTATGCGAGAATTGGTTGGCAACAGGAATAAAAGTCTTAACTGCTCTACTCGGAGTAAATGAACGATAAGTATCTTTTATTCTAACGCTTGATAAAATTGAGGATCCCAAGAATTAGTTTTTAGACGTTCCTTTGGCAGCGCACGGTAGATTTATTTTTACTTAACAAAGTAGCTATATTCTGGAGATAGATTTTCGATGAGATATACCCCTTGGAAGAAAAGAAAATCAAGCTCACAAAGTACAGAAAGGGTATTCGAAGACAGTAAGAAAGAGAAAGAGGTCGCGGCAGAAAAGTGAAACAAGGTTAAAATGCTTAAAAGAACCGCAATAGCCCAGTTAAGGAAGTACACAAATGGCATTGTTTTTAAGACAGCTTCTAAACCTAAAAGAAGGTGGATTCCATGGACGATTTTTGGCGGAAGCTTCTTTGGAGGGTGGTACTTAACGCAGCATATGACATTCACAGACCTATTGGCATATTGGAGATATGACGCCCTTCCCAAGAACGCAGATGAAGTCGTCAAATATCACGCAGATCTGAATAGACGTTTAAATGGCCTACCTATTGTAAAACAGTTGGAGGAAGCAGGTTTTGTACAGGTTATTGCCAATGAAGAGAAAAACTTGTTAGTGTCAAGGGCACTAAACACGCCGGGTGGCATTGCTATACCACCAAGAGTTTATTACAACCCAAGTAGGCGTGAAACTGTCGGGCTATACCATTTAGGAATGAAGCTAACCGGTTATCCTTTCCTAATTCACGGAGGCATCCTAGCAACAGTCATCGAAGACTTAATGAAAGAAGCCTTTAGACTCGAAAAAGGAACAAAAAACATAAACCAAGAGACTAAGGATTTGAGTATTTCGTACAAGTTCCCCACATTAGCTAACCAGTTTGTCGTAGTAAGAACCACCGATCTCCAGCAATACGGTAACAAAACCAAACTAAAGGCTGAACTTATGGACCAAAGTGGCAATAGGACATTGGTCAAAGCTAACGCTACGTTTGCCAGCGAAGAGTAAAACTCAAAAAAAAAAAATAGGCCATGCCGTTTATTTATTTATACAGTAGCTGTATCCTGTAAATAGTATATATATGAAACTATTGAAACCAATGTATGGATCCGTCTCCGCATACTATACAATCCATAGGGAAATCGTGCTTTTCTAGAGGAATTGGAGAAGTCAACTGCTCCATGAGACACAGTCCGATAAGGAGGGGCTTTTGACCTTGACGTAGTATTTTATACCGTTGGAAGAAATCGTCATAATACCCTGCACCATGACCCATCCTTGCGCCGGTTTTAATATCAAACGCCACCCCAGGCACCAAGACAACATCCAGAATATTAGATTCCTCGATATGTGATCCAGGTTCTTTTAGTTGATAAGGGCCTTGAGGTTTTAAATCACGCACCATTCTCAAGCTACTCATTCGATGAAATATCAAATGTGGATGGTGATCTTCCCGTAGCTTAAAATGCTTGGATTCAGAAGTATGCGTACACCTTGGCAAAAAAACCTCCTGACCATCATAGAACAAATTCTTAATAATTTCTCCGGTTGTTACTTCTCCTTTATCCATGCTCATATAACATGCCACACGCCAGGAATTGGTGGAAGCGATTAATGAGCGTACTACCTGAGAGATGGTATGCGACTCTGCAGCGATAGTATCGTAATCAAGAGCATTTATTATCCTCTTGATTTGCCGCCTCAGTAATTGCTTAGTGGCCATTAATTTCTTGTAGCTATTTGAAGATAGTGTACCTGGCAGTAGTTTTTGTTTTTGCCATTTCAATGATTCAATAATATTCGGAATAAATTTCAGAAAAATTACATCCTGCAAGAGAATGAATGGTACTGGTAATTGGTTAATAAAACAGCTTTAATCACAAATGTGTCAAAACATAGAAATAAAACACACTTCTTGGGAGTCAATGCGTAGGACTAATTACCACGAAGCCTTGCAGGTTCGCGAGCAGAATGGTTTTCAGAAGGTGAATAAAATAACGTCTGTGTGACCTAGACAGGTAAACAGATTTTCATAAAATCTGTTTATCTCTTGAAGTTTCTTCCGAATATTGTATGAATAAACCATTAAATAGGAATAACGAACCAGCTCTATGGGTAAGGTTGAGATATAACGCGACAAACGCACTCTCCTAGCACAATGATAATGAATATGGTGCCGAAACTCTAACGTGCTGTTTTACATCCTTGAGGATACTACGAAACAATCAGATTCTTCAAGACACAAGAAATAGTGACAATATAGATAAAATCCAACTGCATATGCTGCTCCCAATTTGGCGATACCATGAAAAAGACTTCTCATATTTTGTGACAAATTGTAATTCTAGGTATTTTCAGTCTAGTGGACTACACATTACCACCCGTATAGCACACTAATGCCTTGAGTTTGCGCAATTTAAAATGTAGTCAGATTTCTTTTCTTATCGCTGCGTTAGAAAGAAATATATTGAAGCAACGAACTACCTGAATATTCAGCGATTTAGCTGTAACGTAATTTGTCTACTTGTTCACAGGCTTATTGGCATTTTATTGATCAGTGACTTATTATTACTATCGTTAGCCAAAATGGGTGCACTACAAATTTAGCGGAGTTACCTTTTAATCTACCTATATAACATCTACTAATCACTTTTACGAGAAGTTAAAGTAGCATCCAAACAATTACCATTTGAGCTGGTGAACTCTACCTAATTTTGAGCTCAAAGGTAAACATTATTCATCAAAGATAACTGATTAACATTATAGAATGGATGTGCTTGGTCAATATATGTAGTCCACATTTAATGATGTGGAACTCTTCTAAAAATAGAAACCTGATGAAGTACTCACAATCAATTCTATCAGAAAAATGAGTCATCCTCAAATGAGCATCTGTTCATTTCCTCTACGATAAAAATCCACCCACTTTTCTTGCGCATTGATTGTAGTTGAAAGATACTGCATTTTATCCTTTATCTGCATCTCAGGAGATGTCCAACAATTAAAAAATGACGCAAAGATACAAGGCAGGTGATAAAATTGGAAACCCCGCATAAGAACGCAAAATAGAAATTAGCAATAGATTTGCAAAGAATATCAATTGCTAGTTGTATTAAAGTCCATGCTAAATTTGAATCGATAGGATTCCGTAGGACACCGAGCATTTTTCACCCTGATGGTAAAGTTTTGATGCGTTCCAACTGCAGATATATTTTCAATTGCTTTCCCATTTCTGTAAAATACATTGTAGTATTTCTTCGATGAAAAATGTGAAATCTCTAAAAGGCTTTTGATAGTTGCATCTTGTCTTCCTTCAAAAAAGAGACTCCATAACGGCATCCCTAAATTTTTAGGCAAAGAGAAGTATTTAATTTTTCCATGTATGAATTTAAATCGAATTCAACATGATCCCAGTCTTTGTCATCAGTATCAGTGGGATTTGCCATTGTTCTTTTAGAAAACCGAACAGGCTGCTTCGACAGAACGGATATACGATGGAAGCTTAGGTTAAATAGGCGAAGAAAAGCTGATGTAATTATAATTTTACTGGAAATTCACGGATAACGTCGATCACTGTATATCTCTATCCAGTGATGTGCGATGACCATAACAGTAGCCAAATACGGAATACTGTGAATTGCGAATGTAACAGCGGGACCATGTAAAGCGGTTTCCAATGGTTATCCCAAGTAGCATCCCTTAGAGACCCGAGATACTCAGAAGACAAGAAACCTAGGCTCTATCCTGTTTGAAATTGTCATGTCTCATTGAGTAATGGGGTAGTGCTTCAGCAAATTCATGGACGCTACAACCTTTAGTACCACACATATTTCAAAAAAAGAAAATTTAAACACTCAATATTTACAATTGATAACTTAGTAATTGTTGAGGAGGAGCAAGTGTGCGATGTCTGTAAACAGATTCGAAGTAAATAAAGCGCAATATTGGAAGAGAAGATTGCTGAAAGAGCGGTACAAAATTGTTGGAAGATAATTCGACAGCAAGAATTAAAGGAAAAAATACAATTGGTTTCGTGAGTTCATGGAATTGCCTGCAAATTGAAAGACTCACCATAGTAGTAGTATAGACAACACACTCGACTTTTTCTCTCCCTTGCATAAAAGAAGGACGTCTACGTTTACTGAACTATTATGAGCCACCATTTACTTCATAGCGCAGCATGTAACCTTCTGGATGGGTAGTCAATAAAGTTTCATAAGCGGCTCGATCAGGATCACCAAACTCTCTTTGACGTCTTGGAGTTTTTGTCCAAATCAAGGGAATTATTTCTTAATTAAGAGTGATCATTTGTTTGGGTGTGTACTCGGTTATTACTCTCCAAAGTTTCCTTTAGAAATACCCAACTCAATGTCCTCCCAAAATAGATTGAGAAAGTCTGGTAGAGATCCTGAAGTCACAAAATTTTCGAGGCTGCCAAAATCCATGCCGGTGAGCGGCAACTCCTCATGACAAGTACCCGTCTCATTTTTTCCTTGTACACCAATAACCCTATTATTCACCAGATCGCCCATGTCCCTATCAAGAATACTGAGAATTTCTTTACGAAAGCTCGATTCTTTATGTTCCCCTATTATATTCTTGTACCAGATACATTCAATATCCAACACTGCTTGACTAGCATCCGAACAAGCCTGGCCGTATTTTTTCAGTTCACTGAATAATGATTCTCTAGTCGTTTTCTGCGATCGTATGTACATCTGGCAGCAAATACGTGTTAGGATGAAGGACACTGTTGTCCCATTTTGCAACTTTTTAAAAAACGCGTTATTGCCCTTGAGGCTAACATTGCCAGAGCTTATGAATAAATCATCAAATGAGGCTATCACACTGCACATCAAGGATAAATAAGATATCGAGTTTCTTCTGGGGGTCTCGATGAAATACAAGGTGATATTCATCAAGATCGCATATATGAACCACGAACATCGGAAAATATAGAACATATCTTTCAGCTTGAGAATGTCTGTTAAAATATCTACAGATGCTTTAAAGGTTTCAAGCCTGATGTCCTTTACGCATGAATCGAGTTCGGCTTTTTCTCTTCCTTGTAAGAGATTTTGTATCCTTAATATCAAAGTCTCTATTCCCTGGAAACAACAAACCTTAGCAAACCCAAAATGGGTGTATAATTCAAATGCACTACTGTTTTCAGAGTATTGTTTGAGAAAAGGAACTAGCTTGTCTTGTACGCGCTGGAAAATTTTATATACCTTTGAAAACTCCGCCATAAGCTGTTGTGCAGTTCCATTTAGGTCTTTTGTATCAGGCGTGGCAAATAATCTGTAGTCTGTAAAATGTCGATTATAAAGCAACCCAGAAAATACTGCTGTAATGATTTTTGTCAATAGAATATAGCCGAAAGAAATACAAACTTCAAGTTTACTTGGGTCGAGCTTGACCAAGTTTATTAAAGTAAAACAGTCCATCGAATCGTCTACTCCTAATCCGACTACTTCCTTAGGAAAGAGACACGAGGTCATTTCATCTGGTATCAATGGCTGCTTGCCGGTGACCAAGGAGTACCATCTATCCCACCAATAGCAATCCCACCATAACTTACGATATGCTTCCGCAGTGCCCTCCTCTTGGCCAATATAATATTCCCAACGGTTTAAACCAGCATCCAAACTTCGCCTGGACATCGTGCAAATAATTCTTCCCAACACAAAAGGATCGTCGATCCAATATCTATGTTTCATCAGTGAGACTAAACCCTTTAAAATGATCAAATCGTACATTGTTGAAAATATGGATCTTTCAAAATACTCAAGACAAAGACAAAAAATCAACTCATCCTGCTCAAGAAAACCTTTCAAAGACAACAATTTGGAACTTTTACGATCCAACGTCTTGTGATGCTGTTCCATTAGATGTACTCCGTACATAAACCAGTCCGTTGGTTTATTAAATTTATTAGTTCGAGTGATGTTCGTATTCTCTTTGATTTCATTGGATATATTTGACATAATGTGTTGAATAAGTACGTCGTTTCCACATGAAAGCCCGTTCAACTTTGCATAATACTCTAGAGGAGATATCGAAGTTACTTTAGGACTAGCATGACTAGCAGAGCTAGCGTCAAGAAACTTCAAAAATAAATAGATGGTCTCTCTCGTCTCCCTATCATCCGAACATGAAATCAATTTTTTAGTTATCCAGCTAATGCCGGTGGAAGTAAAATATAGCAGCGGTGAGTAGACTCCAAAGTACATACTGACATTTTGTGCGGTATTGCTTTCAAAAGCGTTAGAGAACCTGTTCAGAAATTTAGACTGTTTCCCAATAATTTCTGTTTCTATCGACTTCGGACCATCGTAAGAGCTAATTTCCTTGCTGTCTAGATTAAGGTAAAGCTGAGGTTGAATTTTTTCGAGCTCTGTGCAAATATTGGCTAGGTCTTTCCGTAGAGATGCCGGTGCGCTTGGAGGTAGCTGAGTTTTCAATTTGGCTATACTACACTTAACATTATCCAGATTGTTACTGAGACTGCCTGTATAATTGAAAAAAACCTCAATGGGTTCGTACAGTTGATTTTTATACGTGCATTTAGACTGAGATCCAACACAACCAAAACATGGTTTCTTACTGTCACACTTAATCTTTTTCCTATGACATCTTTCACACGCTTTGCTTACCCTAGAGGTCTGTTTTGCCAATCCTCTCTTTGCCGCCATCCCATTAACAGATAGAATGTATAAAATTTAAACGATAATGGTGTCGTTAACCGAAAGAGCTTATTGGATGAGATTTCAATTTTGTTCTAGCATGTAAAAACAAGAATATTTTTACTATTCAAGGCACACATGAAAAAAAATTACCCAGCCTTACAGGCAAACCATACACTTCTTATTGGGGTGAAACTTCAAAATAGCCATTTTAATTATTAGCAAACAACCGCTCACCTTTCTGTTGGATTATGAGATAAAGTCTAATTACCTCTAAATACGGCGCTCACTCCACGTTATTTAGCTGTGTCTTAAGATAAAGTCAAGATAGTGCGGGCTGTGCTTGAGAAACCAGCCATCCTCAAGCTTCGGTATCCTGGCAGCCGTTGATATTGTGCTGCTCTTTGTCCCCGTTCAGACGTTGTAGCTGCCATGTTTCGAATGCTATGTGAGCGCCTCGATCTAATTTTCTCTAAGCCATTGGATCATCGTGTAGTGGTATCGCGTATATTGCAGTTTTCAGCCTTGTTTTGATGTGCCGCGGCGAGGTAGTTTTTCTCCATACAAAAAGAAGTGTCTTTTTTCCCATGCCGCGGCAAGAATATCTCTTCATGCCGCCTTAGTAAATTATCAACTTTTCAACTAAATGTACTTCAATTCATCAAATGCCAAGAAATCCGATGAAATCAGTATAAAAGCACCTAATGAACTAAAGATGTGAGGTGTAGTTTTTCCTCTCAAAATGCTAAAGAATAGTAGGTTAATAGTGTCCAATCTTATAGCTATTTAATCTTCTATTGTCCATCAACATTTCAAAATGTCTACAACTGATTCTGGATTCGTTCTTTACCATTACACGCCTAGCAAAGCTGCTGCAATTGTATTTGTCGTGCTCTTTATTCTTACGACAGTTATTTATGCTGTGCAAACCTTATATGCTGCGAGAAAGTCTTCCAAGATATTGAAAAATAATCCATTTGAGTCATCAGATGATAAGGTTGATATTTTTAAAGATGATGAATACAAGCAACTAAAAATCTCATCCACTGTTTATGCGTTCTTACCTTTCTTCGCTGGCTGCATCATGGAGGTCGTTGGTTATATCGGGAGGGCTCTATCCAGTTCCAATCCTGAAAAGACAACACCATATATTATTCAGTCCGTCCTTTTATTAGTTGCTCCGGCACTAATAGCTGCTACGATTTATATGATTTTTGGAAGGCTATTACATGTTATGAGGTGCCAATCCTTAATGATAGTTTCCGCACGCTTTGGTACATCATTTTTTGTTGTGGGAGATGTTTTTAGTTTCTTTTTACAAGCCGCAGGTGGCGGGCTAATGTCTAAGGCAGGATCAACAAAGACTGGTTCAGGGCTCATAACTGCCGGCCTTTTTGTACAAGTGGTCTTTTTTGGATTTTTCATTATTAATGAGATAAGGTTCACAGTAAGTGTTAAAAAAAGATGCTTATTTTATGAAGATATTTCCAGAAGATGGATCTTTGTGAATGCTACCCTATTATTAAGCAGTGTGTTGATCCTATTACGTTCAATTGTCAGAATAGTTGAGTTCATTCAGGGATTCAATGGTTATATAATCGCTCATGAGTATTTCATATATGTCTTCGATGCAGTACCAATGTTATTGGTAATCATAGCATTTAGTGTGGGTTCCTTCTTTGGTAACGTATTCGATGTCATAAACGAGTGTCAAACGTTAAATAATTAGATACTGTTTAGCATACTCCGTTTTCCTATATAGTAAAGTCAATCAACTTTATCTTCATTTAAAATACAAGTCTTTTGTTTTCTGCTCTGAAGCCATTGAAATTGATGTCTGCTCTAAACGAAGGATCTGGGCGGTACTATTTCTCCATTCTCAGCCGTACAATCATGCACCGAAAAGGAAGGCAATGTATTGAATTTTTCGCTGAGAACAAAATATTTGTAGACACTCGTTAGATTTCGCATTGTTAAGCGGCACCACAAACATAGTCAAGATTGAGAGAAAAGTAGCTCATTAAGAAAGATTCTTGTACATATCGGGATACTCCTGAAGTCTAATAAGACATTCAAATAAAGATAGACTGGATAAAGGATTCCTGAACGTCAATACTTATATCTTCTTGTCCCTTGGAATGTCTCTCTGCTCTTATATTGTTGCTGTTGAGTTGTCTCATGACAATAAAGGTCTGTCACTGAATTGAAGACTACTGAATCATGCCAGCTAATACAATCACGTCTACCCAAAAAAAATGACGTGTGGCGAAAATTTTTGTTCACGTTGAACAGAGAGTACTGATTTGAAAGTGCTCTTAAGTCGTAATGACGGTTCTAATAATGATTTTCAGACTCTTTTGAAGGAGTTTCTTCTTCAAGTACTGCCCTCCCTGATCTATATTTGTAGGAAATATTCAAAGTACCTAGCCTTTTTCTCAGCCACGGCTGTTGACTGTACACAGAGCCTTTGAAGTTTGGTGCTTTAGGAAATTAAAGCAGTCACCTATGTCATTTAGCTACAAAAAACTTGTCTAGAAAAACAGTACGTCAGCCTCCTATATCGGTACTCATCACAGGATCAATGTATAGTATGTATCAAGGAGGACGTATCAACGCCAAATTAAAGGCACACTAACATGTAATAAACTGGTATTATATATTTTTTTTCGATTGAGGTGAAATTCAGTGTCTCAGAATTATTTTTTAGTTCAAAGAGTACGGCTATTGAAGTGAGTTATAATGTCATATAGCTTTACAAACATAAGAGTAAAAGTGCGCTTGTCTTCGCCTCAATGAATTAATGGAGCAGAAATTTTCTTAACGGTCAGCAATACTTGAAAATAGTTTTAGCCGTTGTTATCTTGATACTGGATTCTCCTTGGTATTCATATAAAAGATTTTATTTAATGGTGCCCCCCGCAGGGTCATTTTAAGGCCTTTTTTTATTTTCAAAGGAATTAATATATAGCATATAATATAATTTATCACCAAATCAACAGAAAATATCATAATAGCATTAACCCGCAAGAATTTCTTTAAATGAACACAATTTTCTGCAGTATAAAATAGAAATTTCTAATTATCCTGTATCCAAGACATGAAATCGATATATTCAAAGAAATTTATTAGTACTGAAGTGCATATATTCATTTTTTTTAGCCACGGAACTGAAATCTCATCATAATGTGGCGGTCCGGGTTTCCCCTAAAAATAATTGAGGGCATATATGTATATCTTTTCGAGACTCAAGTTGAAAAAGAGCCTCCTTAGTTCTGCACATACATCCGATAGTAGGGCAGGAGTCCCAATCAAATTTAGGTATGTCCTCTATGCTATCACCCACCTCTGGTAAACAGCCAATTGCGGCCTTTATGATGAACAGTGAGGAATTCAAATTAAATTTACTCTCTGAGGTGAAAACCCATTTCATAATAACCTTTTTACCCTCTACAACATATACTGATCTAACTTCAGAGCATCTAACAAGTGTCAATATCCTAAAATCTTCCTTTTTTCCGAAGTTGAGTTCTAGTATGTGGGATATGCTCTCCTTATTGCGATAATAGCTTGTTTTCTTCACCTTAACAGTGCAAAAAAGAACTTTAAACAGAGTGAAACCGTCGCACTCTCCTTTTGCCTCATAATCCGACTCTTCAGGGAAGTCCCCATTTTTCAATATCTCGTATCGATAAAAAAGAAAACCCACATAATCTCGCCTAACAAAAAAAGGTTTCTTAGTGCGGAAGGCAAATAACGGCAAGCCCTCTCCATCCGCCGTAAATGACTTGAAGGGATGCTTCCTACTTGAAAACAGATTTATAGACGTTGCGATTTGAATATTAGGTCGTCTTTGAAAACACGAAGCTTGACCATTCCAGTTTTCGTTACGGTATCAAATTTAAACTTATCCGGAACATCCTTCCTGTCTTTGTTAGCGTAGGTTTCTTCTTCTGTAGCCTTTGCTCGAGGCTCGTAACCATTAGGATGCCACAGCATGATACTGTTTACAGAACTCGATCATATACTAGAACCTTTGATTTCGGTAATCAGCCCACATCCTATGCTTTCATTTCCTTGGCGTATGTTACTGACTAGTTTCCTGGCTTAAAATAGGAGAATTCATCCTCTTAGTTATTTTCTTGGTGGACCACGTGCCTTGCTTAAAGCAGGGCGCTGCCGTTGTTGCAACAGCATTTTCAGACTTTCCTTTAGGTAAGAAAGGTCAACCAATAATTTTATTTTAATTCTGATGATGGTTACGCGTTCCAAGAAAATCAAAACCTTGGCCCTCATCCTCTTCTAAGACGTATAATGCAATCAAGAAACCCTTCCCAAAACCTAATAAAGGCTTGTTATTAGTTTCAAATTCAAGCAGGACTCGACTTGGCCCTTTTAAACTTTTAAAGTCGTAGAAAATAGGTGCATAATTAGCTAAAGCAGAAGAAACTCACCATTTCAATTATATAACTTTATTGATTCGAGTAAAACATCCATCAGGTATAGCGTGTTGCGGAAAGACTTTTTTACTCTTATTGTAACAAATGTGTGTTACAATTTACCTGTAACCTTGTTCTGTATAAAATTTTCTCTCGTTGTCATATGCCAATCTTTATATAATGAATAGAAATTAGGAGGAACACAAGCAGAGGGGTAGATCCCTACAAGCCATAACATACAGACGTAAAACTGCTCGCAAATTTGCGAACCACTTGGTCGGGTGCGGTACGTAAAACGAAGATTTGTACAATAAAAATATTGTTGGTTTAGCTAGATTATATTCTCTGATGATATTTTAATTCGATTTCCATCAAATTTTATACTAGACAGTAATGGAGTTTCAAGTTCGAAGTCACTTCACTTGAAGCTGAATTATATTAAAAGAATTTTCTTTTACTTGATTTATTGCTCTGCATTGTCTGATAGTGTAATGGCAGATAATGCAAAGAATAGTAAAGGGAAGATATTTTATTTCTTTGATTATACAAAAATTTTAACTTGTATGTGATCCCTGTCTTTAATATCGTTTCATTATTCAAACTAACTACAGAAATAGCTAAATGAGTGATTACTGTGCCATCATTTTGACTTCAAAGATCATCTATATCTTGATATAAAATCTACCTGTCGAAAGTAAGATCATCCCTTTGCAGGCATGTAAGGTGTAAGATATAAGAGCAAACAATTGCTAGAAAATAGCTTTTGAATGAATGTTAAAAGGGACTGAACTTAGAAGTGTTGCGATTTTCTGTTTACAAAATTTGCCCAAAGCGCTTCTTTTCTTTTTAAGAATTGTATAGATGTAATTATTTAACGGATGTCTGACATCATTGAACGTTCCTAACTCCACAAAAATAACCAACGGGACCTCTACCTTATTAAACCACTTCCCGCCCCATTAACTAACCAGCATAACCTAGGCAATACAAGGAAATGTGCTTCGAAAATTTAAGGTAAACGCAATTCTTGCCACAATATAAAGCTCTCACTGTGCTCATACACTGCTTAGATAATAAAAATCAAATGGTTTCTACTAAAACATAGCAAGCCTCACAAGATATAGAGATAATACACCATTAAAAAAAAAAGTTCAGCAAGTTTGCTGGAGGTTGCAAAGAGACTAATGAAGGGCTTTCACAACGACTTTTTACAGTTATTGATAAAAGAATGCTCTTAAGACAGCAGAACCTATTGGTTTGAAGAAGATAGAGGTCTTGTAGTATATTGCTGCTCTAATGATTCAAGCTCTTAACGATGTGGGCAAATAGATGTATGGTTGCGTTCTGGGAAAGGATAGTAAGAAACCTTTTTGATTACAAAACCGTGAAAGACGAATTAGCAGCTGTTACAGGAAACCCCCTTTACCTTAGCCAGTGTTTTCTCATCTTCAAAAAAAAAGTATTGTACGCAACTCTTCCATCTAGCAGAGCTCCCGCTCTTCTTCAAACAAGTTTCATTATGTTCATTCTTAATAATTTTGGTATCATCGAGGTGAGGTCTTCGTTGTTTCAACACCAGCTATTTTTCAGCGGCTTACAATTACGTAGTTCTATCAACGAATACACTGGGAGTGCGTACAATCATGGACTGTAACAATATACGGCCCCAACACGTTATATGTATCAGTTATATATATATATTATATTATTTTGGGAAGAGTAGCATTGCTTTTGAAAGTACATGGGGCTTACTTTGGCTCATAGAATGGGTCCGAATATGAAATTCTGAAATATTCAGGTTTTGGAGTACTGACAATATTTAGCAAGGATTCCAAATGTTAGTTAGTAAACCAAACCAAGGCATCTGACCCCGAACCTTCATCACTCGCTTTCTAACATAACGAGCTTGTATGACATAATATTATAAAACTCGAGGTTAACCTTTAGATATAAATATAGTTATCTTCATCATAATAATTTCAGGGTAGTGCGCGTATTTGTCGAAAAAACGCAAAATGACAGAAATCCTATGTTTACTGACTTTAGATTTTGTATGAGGTCAATTGGCGGAAAAAGGACGCAGTCTGTAACTTTGATTGGCATCTTGATTTGATTTGTTGGGTGGTTCTCTTACAATCAATAGTTTATTTCATGGAAAGCTTGATGACATGTGATATCACACCATGCAAATTAGTGAAAAGAGTCCTTGTTGACTTACCACACGTGCGAAAGCCGCCTTTTACCGTGGTGCAAAGCATATTGAGCGGCCTGGAGACCAAGAATGTCAGGGCCTTTAAGCAACAGAAGGCGTGTATAGGCAAAAAGTAAGGTGTTTTGAGATATTCTTTATAAAAGCAGTATTTCTTAAAAATGAGCGCGGAGCCATTCTTTGAAGGCGCGCTTGCAAATTTCAGGTATTGGGCTCGATTATTTTGGCAAGTGTTATGCGTTGTAACAAATCTATATAAAGTGACACTTCTGGAACACTATATCGTAATCCCAAATAATGTATGTAGAATAGAAAAAAAAATATATGAAAAAATGAATAGATCATACACAGACGACATGAATAGCAGCTCTCCAAATTACCTGACAACAAGGACGTTTAGAATCTTTAGATTGTTTGCAATAATTTTTGCACTGCTTTTGATAGCGTACTCTTTATTTCTGAGCACTCTAAAAACAGGCTCTATACCTGATCGTGCCAACACTGTTACTTTAATGCGCCGTGCCAGGTGGTCATTTGGGACTGGATTAGGACTAGGAGGATTTGTAATTGCTGCAGCCGCTTATGCTACTCCTTACTGGGTCGCAGCAATCTGTCTCGCAACTGCTAGCGAGGTGTGTGCACCTATAGCTGGTGCTGTTTTGGCGACAGCAGCGGTTATTGTCGCAGCAGTTTTAGTGGGAAAGAGTTCGGGCTCGGCAACAAAGCGAGGGTTAACTAAGACTATTAGCGTACTGAATCATACCATAACATTCACCGATCATATACTCAATGGTCAGACGTTGTCTAATGGTACTGGTAGTAATTTTGTTACAATAGGATTCAGCGGGTATGCAGTACATGACACTATCAAACGTGACAGCACTACTGATATCAATTTCGTGGGATATACCACAGAGCATGGAACCCACATTAGCACGAGTAGCGTACATAATGTGAGCAGTCTCATCGATAAAATTGTGGCAGCGGTACCAGGGGTCCCTGATACAGGTGGTAATGCTTCTGCTCTATCGTTTCAGAAACGCAGTCAGGAGTTCGCTACCTCATGGATATCAATGACATATGATCAGAGTTATGGTGACCTTGCGCAAACGTGGCAAAATGACGAAGGCGGAGCAGGAAATTTTGATTCTTATGCGGAAGAGGAGTTACAGAATTTCTTTTCAGGTAATAGAGACTGGAAGTACTGCTTTGCTGCTGAGGACACGAAGAGTGGTGAGCCAATTGATTACGATGACATACCTGGTGACGGTCCAGGCACGGGTTCGGCATTCAAATTGGAGATATATTTCAACACTTACGGTGGTATAGATAATTATTGTAATGACGAGCATATCGGTGCTCAGAACACTGGAGATGGTCGATAAAGCTTTACGCCTGTCGGTGAATTGACTGACCCGAAATTAATAACTCGAATACAATTATAAAAAAAAACAAAACTAAGATACAAAACACACGCCACACCCACATACGCGCTAATTGATTTTATGAAATCTAATAGTTCAGATATAGCTCAAAACAATAATAATAAGTTATCAAATATAACTCATCTGTTTACATGCTAAGTTCTGGTCAAGTGATATAGCGTTATCTTTATTATTGAATTAAATTCTATAATTAGAATTCGACTAACCGACTAATGACTCTAAAAATTATGCGATGGCTCTTCGAGATTCCATTATTTCTCACTGCATTACATACGTGGGTTATACTAGATACAGATAGATGATTGTAAGTATTGGAACAAGATCCAACTATCATCCTATTTATTGCGATAGGCGCACTACTTGAGACTGATATACTTACTTTGGCTACTGCATTCAAAGAGTGCCACTAAACAATGTCAACAAAATCAATTAGACTTTTTTTTGCCACAAAAACTTTTAACGACGTCCTTTGGCAGTACTGTATTTTGGGATTCAAGACGCTTAGTCAATAAAAAATCTAAATTCTTGTTCATTTTCAGTTCTGGTATTTTTTTCATATTAATGATGGGGTGGTTTGGAGGCTCATGTTTCCCACTGAAGACCGCTGGTAATTTCGTTCGTATATTTTAAAGAGAACTATATCCTGTCGCCAATTATGTGCAGTTGATTAGAAAACTAAGATAGAAATAAGTAGGGATGGAACCAGGTTCCACAAGAAGCGCGTTGAGCCGATCCGGCTTATCAGGCACGGGAAGCAGTATTATTAACTCAGAAAGCGCGCAGGAAAGCGGCCTTTTGAAAGCACGTCTGCAGACATCTCACGACACATTCCCAAATAGGGCCCTGCTAAAAAAAAAGCAGCAGAGCGTACGTTGCCTGGGTGAGCATGGTTTAACGTGTTGCTATATTATGATAAGAGGGGTGGTAAGTATACGTTGTGCTGACTGCCAGAGAATATCCTTATTCACAATTATTTGTTGAGTTTTAAACTTATTTACAGAGACTATATATAATGACACTTCTGGAATACAATATCGCTACTCAATATCAGAAAAAAAAGTAACAATAATGATGCCTACCTACCTAGGAAAGTTAACGTGGATATGCTTTTTTACCACCTTAGGACTAGCTTGTGCTTACAACGTAACAGAGCAAATGGAGTTTGATCAGTTCAAATCAGATTACCTTGCCTGTCTCGCACCAGAACACAGAAACATTGTAGTCGATTTGGCTATTAATGGATTCATAACAATTTCACCGATGGCGAATGCAACAATTGACTTTGAGGATGTAACTAGTGATTATTTTAACTGCACTGACGTCAATACTAACGTACAAGTTACGATCGCGTCATTTTACAATGAATACGGTTTTGGGCCTGATGATAACGGCTATTATCACGCTACAGAAGGACCTTCAGAATTTGAACGGCATGGTATGGATGTTAGGCTTTACAGACCATACTATCCAGGTGAGTTTGTCATGGGAAAACGTTCAGACGCACTTGGAGTGGCTTATCTTAGTGAGATTTCTTATTAACTGAATTTTCTTTGCTGCTGCTGGAGATTTGCACCTGCATAGCGCAGATTCTGCATCTTCTCAATAGAGTAGCTTAATTATTACATTCTTAGATGATGATAAGACGGAAACTGGACAATCTTTTGTTTATATTGATGGATTTCTTGTCAAAAAGCATAACAATCAACATACTATTGTTAATTTCGAAACTTACAAAAATAAAATGAAAGTTTCCGATAAGCGTAAATTTGAAAAAGCAAACTTTGAGGAGTTTGAGTTGGCTCTAAATAACAAAAACGACTTGGTACATTGCCACTCAATAACTTTATTTGAATCGATGCGCACGGAAGTGCGATCATTCTACGAAGACGAAAAGTCTGGTCTAATCAAAGTGGTAAAATTCAGAACTGGTGCAATCGATAGGAAAAGATCTTTTGAAAAAATTGTCATTCCCGTCGTGGTCAAGAAAAATGCACAAAAGTTTCTGACCTTCGTTGAAGACGAACCAGATTTCCAGAGCGGACCAGTCCCTTCTAAGTATCTTATTCCCAAGAAAATCAACTTGATGGTCTACACGTTGTTTCAAGTACATACTTTGAAATTCAATAGATAGGATTACGATACCCTTTCTCTTTTTTACCTCAACAGAGGATACTATAATGAGTTGAGTTTCCGTGTCCTGGAACGTTGTTACGAAACAGCAAGTGCCAGGCCGAACGACAGCTCTACGATGCGTACTTTCACCAACTTTGTTTCTGGCACACCTATTGTAAGGAATCTTCAGAAAAGCACCATAAGGAAATATGGATACAATTTGGCACCCTATATGTTTTTGTTACTACACGTAGATGAGCTATCGATTTTTTTCCGCATATCAAGCAAGTCTACCTGGTGAAAAGAAGGTCGACACAGAGCGGCTGAAGCGTGATCTATGCCCACGTAAACCCACTGAGATAAAATACTTTTCACAGATATGTAACGATATGATGAACAAAAAAGACAGATTGGGTGATATTTTACATATTATCTTGCGAGCATGTGCGCTTAATTTTGGGGCAGGTCCCCGTGGTGGCGCTGGTGACGAAGAGGATCGATCTATTGCGAATGAACAATCCATTATTCCCTCTGTGGACGAGCATGGCTTAAAAGTATGTAAGTTGCGCAGTCCTAACACTCCACGAAGACTCAGAAAAACACTAGATGCCGTGAAAGCTTTATTGGTGTCCTCTTGTGCTTGCACCGCAAAGGATTTAGATATATTTGATGACAACAACGGCGTTGCGATGTGGAAATGGATCAAAACTCTGTACCACGAAGTAGCACAGGAAACTGCGCTGAAGGACTCTTATAGAATAACTTTGGTACCTTCTTCTGATGGTATATCAGTATGTGGAAAACTGTTTAATCGCGAGTATGTCCGCGGCTATTACTTTGCATGCAAGGCTCAGTTTGATAACCTTTGGGAAGAATTGAACGACTGCTTTTATATGCCTACAGTGGTTGATATTGCCAGTCTCATTCTGCGTAATCGAGAAGTTTTGTTCAGAGAGCCAAAGCGAGGAATTGACGAGTATCTGGAGAACGATTCTTTCCTTCAAATGATACCTGTTAAATATCGTGAAATTGTGCTGCCAAAGTTGAGAAGAGATGCTAACAAAATGACCGCGGCTCTTAAAAATAAAGTGGCTGTTGCAATTGACTAGCTTACGGTGCCACTTATGTGGATGATCCATTTTGCCGTAGGATACCCTTACCGTTATCCAGAACTTCAGCTACTCGCTTTTGCCGGTCCTCAGCGCAACGTATACGTCGACGATACAACAAGACGCATCCAACTGTACACTGATTACAACAAGAACGGTTCATCGGAGCCTCGACTAAAGACGCTTGACGGACTCACTTCAGATTACTTGTTTTATTTTGTCACTGTGCTAAGGCAAATGCAAATATGTGCGCTTGGTAACAGTTATGACGCCTTTAAACATGAGCCTTGGATGGATGTCGTGGGATTTGAGGATCCAGATCAAGCAACAAATCGAGATACTTCGAGGATAGTTTTGTATTCCTACTTGTTTCTGAATACCGCGAAGGGCTGTCTCGTTGAATATGCAACTTTTCGGCAGTACATGAGGGAACTTCCGAAGAATGCACCTCAGAAGCTGAATTTTCGGGAGATGCGTCAGGGGTTGATTGCCCTAGGACGGCACTGCGTAGGTAGCAGATTTGAAACAGATTTGTACGAGTCGGCGACGAGTGAACTCATGGCCAATCATTCCGTTCAAACAGGGCGAAACATTTACGGTGTGGATTCCTTTTCGTTAACCGGTGTCAGTGGAACGACCGCCACTTTATTGCAGGAAAGAGCTTCCGAGCGCTGGATCCAATGGTTAGGCCTTGAAAGCGACTACCATTGTTCCTCCTCCAGTACTCGGAATGCGGGAGACGTAGTAGCAGGTCAAATCATCATCAAAAATTTTTGAGGGTAACGCGAAAAAGGCCCCGAGAGCCCAAGAGTACAAACGATCCCCTTGCTAGCGCTAATTTCACAGACAGGATAGCTGCGTGGAATAATATTGTTGAGTGCACATTTAGGACCAACAATGCAAAGTTGGGTTACCTCATTGTAGATGAGTTTCACGACTTGGAAACGGAGTTCTACCGGCAGTCGCAATTTGGGGGGCATGACTAACCTCGATTTTGACGCTTTCGAGAAAGCAATCTCTTTGAGCGACACAGCACCTGAGGCTGTAGCTGATGCTGCGTTGCAGCGCATTGAGCTTACGAGACTGACCAAGAAATCGATGGACATCAACGAGCTCAATCGGTCGGAAGATCTCAGCAGAGGTTTATCCAGCTATCCAACACAGATGTTCAATCTGATAAAGGAGAAATCTGAGGTGCCTTTGGGGCATGTTCATAAAATTTGGAGGAAAGTCGAATCACCTCCCGAAGAAGCACTGAAGCTTCTTCTAGCCCTGTTTGAAATTGAACCAGAGTCGAAGGCCATTGTAGTTGCAAGCACAACCAACCAAGTGGAAGAATTGGCCTGCTCTTGGAGGGAGTATTTCAGGGTGGTATGGATACACGGGAAGCTGGGTGCTGCAGAAAAGGTGTCTCGCACGGAGGAGTTTGTCACTGATGGGAGCATGCGAGTTCTCATCCGAACGAAATTAGTGACTGAAGAAATTGACATTAAGGAATTGAAGATGGTGATCATGCTTGATAATAGACTTAATATTATTGAGCTCATTCAAGGCGTGGGAAGACTAAGAGATGGAGGCCTCTGTTATCTATTATCTAGAAAAAATAGTTGGGCGGCAAGGAATCGTAAGGGTGTATTATCACCAATTAAGGAAGGCTGTATAACCGAGCAGGTACGCGAGTTTTATGGACTTGAATCAAAGAAAGGAAAAAAGGGCCAGCATGTTGGATGCTGTGGCTCCGGGACAGACCTGTCGGCAGACACAGTGGAACTGATAAAAAGAATGGACAGATTGGCAGAAAATCAGGCCACAGCCTCCATGTCGGTTGCTGCGTTACCGTCTAGTTCCCAGGAGAGAAATAGCAGTGACAGGTGCAGAGAGTATTGCAGCAGCGATGAGGACAGCAACGCGGGCGTTCATGTTAGTACCAATACTAGGACTAGTGCTACTACCACTACCAGCACCAACGCCAGCACTAGTGCTACTACCACTGCTAGTACCAATGCTAGGACTAGTGCTAGCACCACAGCCAGCACCAACGCCAGCACTAGTGCTACTACCACTGCTAGTACCAATGCTAGGACTAGTGCTAGCACCACAGCCAGCACCAACGTCAGGACTAGTGCTACTACCACTGATAGTATGAACGTTAGCACTAGTGCTACCACTACTGCCAGCACCAACGCCAGCACTAGTGCTACTACCACTGCCAGCACCAACGCCAGCACTAGTGCTACTACCACTGATAGTTCCAACGTCAGGACTAGTGCTACTACCACTGATAGTTCCAACGTCAGGACTAGTGCTACTACCACTGCTAGTACCAACGCCAGGACTAGTGCTACTACCACTGCTAGTACCAACGCCAATACTAATGCTACTACCACTGCTAGTACCAACGCCAATACTAATGCTACTACCACTGCTAGTACCAACGCTAGTGCCAACGAGGACGCCAATACAGGTGGCAATGCTGAGAGTAATAGATTCCGTCCAGTCACTGGCATTAATAAAGAGCCATATAAGCGGAAAGGAAGTCAAATGGTTTTGCTAGAGAGAAAGAAACTGAAAGCACAATATCCCAATACTTCTGAGAATATGAATGTATTAGAGTTTCTTGGATTTCGGTCTGACGAAATTAAACATCTTTTCCTCTATGGTATTGACATATACTTCTGCCCAGAGGGCGTATTTACACAATACGGATTATGCAAGGGCTGTCAAAAGATGTTCGAGCTCTGTGTCTGTTGGGCTGGCCAGAAAGTATCGTATCGGAGGATGGCTTGGGAAGCACTAGCTGTGGAGAGAATGCTGCGAAATGACGAGGAATACAAAGAATACTTGGAAGACATCGAGCCATATCATGGGGACCCTGTAGGATATTTGAAATATTTTAGCGTAAAAAGGAGAGAGATCTACTCTCAGATACAGAGAAATTATGCTTGGTACCTGGCCATTACTAGAAGAAGAGAAACAATTAGTGTATTGGATTCGACAAGAGGCAAGCAAGGGAGCCAAGTTTTCCGCATGTCTGGAAGGCAGATCAAAGAGTTGTATTATAAAGTATGGAGCAACTTGCGTGAATCGAAGACAGAGGTACTGCAGTACTTTTTGAACTGGGACGAGAAAAAGTGCCAGGAAGAATGGGAGGCAAAAGACGATACGGTCTTTGTGGAAGCGCTCGAGAAAGTTGGAGTTTTTCAGCGTTTGCGTTCCATGACGAGCGCTGGACTGCAGGGTCCGCAGTACGTCAAGCTGCAGTTTAGCGGGCATCATCGGCAGTTGAGGAGCAGATATGAATTAAGTCTAGGAATGCACTTGCGAGATCAGATTGCGCTGGGAGTTACCCCATCTAAAGTGCCGCATTGGACGGCATTCCTGTCGATGCTGATAGGGCTGTTCTACAATAAAATATTTCGGCAGAAACTGGAGTATCTTTTGGAGCAGATTTCGGAGGTGTGGTTGCTACCACATTGGGTTGATTTAGCAAACGTTGAAGTTCTCGCTGCAGATAACACGAGGGTACCGCTGTACATGCTGATGGTAGCGGTTCACAAAGAGCTGGATAGCGATGATGTTCCAGATGGTAGATTTGATATATTATTATGTAGAGATTCGAGCAGAGAAGTTGGAGAGTGAAGGAAATTGTTGTTACGAAAGTCACTGATTATGTATTGTGTAGTATAGTATATTGTAAGAAATTTTTTTTGTAGGGAATATGCGTTTTGATGTAGTATTTCACTGTTTTGATTTAGTGTTTGTTGCACGGCAGTAGCGAGAGACAAGTGCGAAAGAGTAGGATAAAAAGACAATCTATAAAAAGTAAACATAAAATAAAGGTAGTAAGTAGCCTTTGGTCGAACATCCGGGTAAGAGTCAATAGGGCTTGGAGGAGACGTACATGAGGGCTATTTAGGGCTATTTAGGGCTATGTAGAAGTGCTGTAGGGCTAAAGAACAGGATTTCATTTTCATTTTTTTTAATTTCGGTCAGAAAGCCGGGTAAGGAGTGACAGCGAGAGTAAAGATAGATGTGAAAAGTGTGGGTGTGGGTGTGGTGTGTGTGGGTGTGGTGTGTGGGTGTGGGTGTGTGGGTGTGGTGTGTGGGTGTGTGGGTGTGGTGTGGTGTGGGTGTGGGTGTGGGTGTGGTGTGTGTGGGTGTGGTGTGTGGGTGTGGGTGTGGGTGTGGGTGTGGTGTGGGGTGTGGGTGTGGTGTGTGGTGTTGTGGGT